>NC_050445.1:149739132-150004132 GCF_903995425.1 Onychomys torridus | reverse complement strand
GGCTGACCTACAGCTAACTCTATATATGTGTAACCCAGGCAAGACTTGAATTTGAAACCCTCTTGTCTTGGCCTTTCATATGCCTGGGCCTCTACCCGCAGACCTGACACCTTCATTCTGCTTAGAGATTATTGAGCCTTTGTGTTGAATCAACTCATGCAACATCATGTGGACCAACTGACCCAGAATAAAGATGTTCTGAGTCTATCTGCCACCATTGGTTCTCTTCAGCCTGGATTTTCCAATTTCTGTTCAAATTTCTCAACCCTGATGTATTCTCATAATTCTAACAGCAAACTCAGCTCTCCTTGCTCTGGAAGTTGTCCTTGGCTGAGACAACAGGGGCAAATGTGGTATTCTTCTGTGTCTGTGACACAACATGAAGACTGAGTACCTTTTATTTTGCTTGTTTTCTGATTTTCCAATGTGCTGAGGGACTGAAAAAAAATGGCTAAGTGTGTGAAGGTACTTGCCACTAAATCTGATGACCTGAGAATCATCCCCAAAACTACATAATGGAAGAGGAGAACTGACTCCTGAAAGTTGTCCTCTGCTACATTAGTGTTGTGGCATGTAAGCAAACGCACACACACACACACACACACACACACACACACACACAGAGAGAGAGAGAGAGAGAGAGAGAGAGAGAGAGAGAGAGAGAAGGAGATGCACAGAATATAAGCAAAATATATTTAAAAATGTAAAAAATAAAATACATTGTATCTTGACCCTTTTTCAGAATGTAAACAGTTAATTATTTAATATTTTGAATCAAATGCATTACTCTTATTTAAATACTAATATTTAATATGTAACACTTAACTACAATGGCTAAGGTCTGTAAGTATCTAATATGCTTAATTGCCACAATGATTTTATTTTGTCATGAGATCATACAGGCATTTATAACACACATATACTCCAGTGACAACCTTTGTCTTTGATAGTCAAAATCATCCCCCTGTGAGTACAGGTAGGACCTGTCCACTGCCCCATTCCAACTTACCCCTTAAAAGAAGTAAAACAGTATAAAATGTGCATTATTTAAAGTACATGTTGTTTATTTGTTTTGTTCCTGGGGAAAATACGCTGAGAAGGCAATTTAAGGAAGGAAGGGTTTGTTTTGGCCCACAGTTGGAGGGTAAACTCCTTAATGTCTGGAGAAGGCATGGTGCCAGGAGCTTAGTGGAGTCAACTAAACTACATCTGCAGTCAGCGAGTGGTGAGAGAGAAATGATGGGACTCAGTGCTCTTTCTCCTTTTAATAATGTCCAAGACCTAGCCCTCAGAATATTGCCACCCACTGTGAAGATGGGTCTTTCCACATCACATAACCTCATTTAGATGGTCCCTCATGAGCATGACCACAGGTTTGTCTCCTAGGTGACTGTATTCCATCAAGTTGACAATCACTATCAAGCATCAAAAGAAAGACAGCCAATTAGCTCCATAGTACTCCTACAAACAAATATTAAATCTACTCATTCCCTTTGTCATTGCTAGATAACATTATTTCAAGTGTTAATCAAATTTGAAAGCATTTGTGTTTATATTAAACAAAGTGAATTACATATGAAGTTCATCTGATCAAAACATTCTATAATTTAAACAGCCTATTTAATTATAAATTATAGTGTATTATTATAACATTATTTGTATCTCTCACTTTTAAAAAAGAAATAAGAATTTGCTGAAAAATGAGGCTTCAAATAAGTCTGAATTTCAATATTCAAAAAAGCCCAACTAATTTTATAATGCATTGCCCATAAAAAATGTTTACCTTGAAAGTAAACTTGGAATAAGGAAGGAGACAAAGAAAAGAAAATTGTCCAGTAGAAGGTTACAAGAATAAGACAAGGAAAGAGGAATGCCAGAGACAGCCTGCATACTCCAGCTGGGATCCTTTTGGGAACCAGTATCAATAGCTACATATTCTACAGTCTCTGTTGACTGGTGATATATAAAAGGAACATGTCTGGGCACCTTAAATGGACTAGAGGAAAGTGATTTATATGGATGAGCAAAGCTTGTGGAACAGAGTTTGAGTGGGACCAGACATGTGTGTGCTCATGCCACTGTGAGTTAATGTGGTCCACAATATGCTTGTGAGACATAATTGAAGAGCAGGGCAATGTTCCTAGAATGTGTCATAGAGATCAAGAAATTGATGAATTTGAACAAGTGTGTACCTAAGCTTTAGCTTTAGCCTCAGAATGAGATTTTTAAAGCACAAGAAGAACTACAAATTGAGATGTTAGCTTACCTCAGCTCCTATGTTAATGTTCAGGCTCTAAGGAAAAATCATTAGAAAGTAAACAAACAAATGAAACAATTCATTGTTTTGATTAAAGTTCCTTTAGTGAAGGTAAATAACACCCCCTTGCAATGTAGGGAGGGATTCTATTGCCCACAACTAGAAGAGCTCCAGGCCCATTAGTTTAAAAAAAAAAAAAACTGCTAAAAATATTACTAAGTGTCCCATGCAGATATTAATTTGTCTTTAGACCTCTTTTAGCTTTCCTCCTGAAATTCTCACAGAAATAAAAAGGATAGATAGCTTTTGACTGAGTTTGAGATAAAATACAGCTAGAGTTTTTTTTTTTTATCAGTCATAACAGAGATGCATTGATTGACAAAGGTCTGCAGTTACAAGGGTTTTAACATAAAGTCCTAAGTCTTTTAACTGTGAACAATTTGAAAACAAATAAACTTATTAATATAATTCTATCACATTTCTGTTAGTCTACATTGTTCTAAATATCACACTTTTAGTCCTCACTGCAATTTGAAGTAGGTTCCTATAACCCTTGATGCATAGATGGGGACACAAGGCATTGATGTCATTAGGCCTTCTTAAGAAATGCTGGGTCTAGAGTTGTAATATAAGCCACCAGAAGTCTAGGACCAGGCCCTTACCCTGACTGACTCTCAAGAACTCCACAAAGATTAAATTAATTTCTTTGCTCTTCCCGTGAAACAGAATAGCCTATATCTTTTGAGTTTTTTAAAGAGCGTCTTAAGGATATTCAAAAATTCTGAGACTCCTGAAAAGGAAGGCCAGTATTGTGGATACTTTATACATTTCACATAATATTTTGAAAACCTCATAATTGTAGTATCAGATCACTACGGAAGGAGGTAAATATTGTTTTCTTTTCCTTCACCCTTTACCCTCAGTTGTTACACTTTCTTTTTTGGAGGAAAATAAAACATCACTTTCATTCTTGCCTTCTAAGAAAATCCCCTTTATTAATAATAATACAGAAATGATCCCAGGCCATCAAATGTTTGTAAATTACAATAAGCCACATGGCTTTCTGCTTAGAAAGTTTTTTACCTCCCCCATCTTGAAACTTTCAGAGCGAGGCAGGAATTGTAATGCTTTCTTCTAGACTCTAATCAAGGTTACTTTAGCAAAAAGCTTATAAGTTACAGGCACATAATACTGTTGAGGGAAAAGTAATTTGTTGTAATCGTTTTTAATTATAGTTATTTTTAATTATCTTTGCTGTATGTGTAAACATTAAAAACACAAACAGCGTTGCTATCGCACAGATGGTTGGTGCTGTTCCCAGGCTGTCAGGCACCATTTGAACACCACTGCCTCCTTCTCCCTGTTTGTAAGGAAAGGCAGTAAACCTGCTTCTTGGAAACTGTTTTCATGTTTGAGCAAACTGGCTGTCGCACAGGATGGGAAAAACAAGCTTGAAAATTCTATCATCCCTTCTCTCTGCCTCAGTAGGACTGTTGAATCCCTCTTTCTCTGAGATGCTCCTCATGGCGAATGGCTCAGGGTCTCATAGTGGACACTGTAAAGAAGGCTTTTCAGTTTTACTCCAATTGAGTCAACTACCCAAGACTAGAAATAGTAGTTATTTTAAAGGCCCCCTTTTCAAAGTTGAAAAACACTTAAAGGAAACAGCAATACCAAGTGCACATATACAATATTCTAAATATATTATTTTATTCAGGTTCCCATACAATAACTAAATCAACACAACTCAACATCCTGTAGTTTGCCTGCTCACTAATGTCACCCTAAGGTTTCCCCTTGAAAACTAGATTTGTGCCACCTACTGGTCAGTACTGGAGTGGGCTCTACTTCAGTATGGGCTTCCTTTAACTAAACTTTAGGAGTGCTATACTGCATGGGAGAGAAAAAGACAGAGACAGAGATACAGAAACAGAGACAGAAACAGAGATGGGAGAAGGGATAGAGGGAGGGAGGATAGCAGGAAGGAAGGGAGGGAGCACACACACACCTGGTAGAAAAAGAAGAACAGGTAGGTCCGATTGCACAGCTCAATGGGAAGAGGCTCTTGCTACAAAGTCAGACGAACTGAGTTGAATTGCAGGAATCCACATTGTAGAAGAACTGACTCTTACAAGGTGTCTGAATTCCATGTGTGTAGTTGGAGAGCTTCTTCTCTCCAGGTGCCACCAAGCCCCTGCAGTAGAACAATCCACGTATAAAATAATCATTTAGATGCTTATATTACTTATAAACTGTATGGCCGTGACAGGCTTCTTGTTATATACTTCTTCTATCTTAAATTAACCCATTTCTATAAATCTATACTTTGCCACGTGCCTCGTGGCTTACCAGTACCTTACATCTTTTCATGGCTGCGCCTGGCAGTGTCTCTCCCCTCAGCCTTCCTGTTCCCAGCCTTCTCCTCTTCCTTGTCTCGCCTACCCTATCCTTCCTGCCTGGCTACTGACCAATCAGCACTTTATTTATTTTACCCAATCAGAGCAACACATTTGACATACAGGATATCCCACAGCACATGTGAGTTCCAAGGAATGTATGTGTATACACATTAAGTGTTTGCACACTCACAGACATGTGCACAGAAATGTAGAGCCATACACATGCACACATACACACATATGCACACACCCATATGCATAAGCACCTATGAACACACACACACACACACACACACACACACACATAAACACACATATACACACAAATAAATGAGTGTAAAACGTCCCATACCACCACAGAACAGCTTTTTAAAACAATTAGTAGAATAAGAATGTTATTTGTTTACAAGTATAATTGCAACTAAAAGAGCACTGTAGATGAATTTCTAAACAGTCTTATTAAATGAGAAACACAGAGCCAAATACAGGGGTGCAAGCCATAGAGATCAGAGCAATAGTGATAGCCACCAACTAACCTTACCACATCGCCATAGCTTCCCAAGCAGAGCCTCTTCCTGTCTAACCTGCACCTTTATTGCCTTCCTGTTCTGCCTTCTCATTAGCTTTAAGCCAAGTATCATCACTTCCTCATCACTGCCTCTCTATACAGATCTTCAGGTCTCTATGGTTTGTACTGAGATTAAAGGTTCAGGTCACTGTTTGCCTGTGTCCTTGAACACACAGAGACTCTGCCTGCCATGTGATCAGATTAAGGGTATGTGCTACCAACGCCTGACTTCTGTTTATGGCTATGACCTCTGATCTCCAGGCAAACTTTATTTATTAACATACATATAAAATGTCACATTTCAGCACAAATAAAATATCAAAACAGCACTGTTCTGGATATTTCAATCAGCTAAGTGGGCAACAGATGAGGAAGATGTTTGTATTCTTCTGATTTGCCATCAATTATTCTGAAGGTCTGGGGGCACACACAGGAGCTGGCAGAAACAACCATGATGCCAAATTCTTGATTTCATGTACCTTTTGTACACAACGCTGAGGTGCTGGTGTGATCAAAACTCATTGGCTTTTGAGTGCTGATGCCTCCCAAGTGAGATCACCACACTACAATTGCCCGTAAGAGCTCTCTTGCCTTTTTCTTTCAATGAGGACAAAGTGAGAAAGTGTCATTTGTGGACTAGTAAGTGCCCCATCACAGGACATAAAATATGCCACTATTTTGATTGTGGACTTCCCATCATCCAGCACCTTAAGGAATAGATTTCTGATTTTCATAAGCTCCTGGGCCCATGGCATTTTATAATAGAAGCCCAACTAGAATAATCAATCATTTATAAAAAGGCACAAAAACCCAAAAGTAAGTATTTGGGTTTCTTCTCATGGCAAATCGATGAGGAGACATGGTAGGCTAACATTTACTCACAGTTGAGAAAGAAAGCTGTAAGTGTGAAAAACGTTACATCTTCTTTTGATGAAGATAATTGTTAATGATAAAGTATTAAAGATCATTAAAGACTGAATGCTAATTTATTACTGAAGGTGCCAGATGGACAGTCCCAGAGAGCATGTCAGTTTGTGTATGTGTGTGTGTGTGTGTGTGTGTGTGTGTGTGTGTGTGTGTGATAAATAAGTTAACAAAGACTGCTCGACAATTTCATGTCAATTTTATATTTAATGATGAAACTGCCTTAGAACATTGCTGAGACTATGGAAGATTACTCAACATTGTCCTATCAATTTGGAGGATGTGATAAAGGGTCCTGCCAGTATTTCACTTACATATAGCATATCACAACTTCAGATGCTGTGTTATATAATCTGGTGTCTACTGCAGGAGTAGGAATTTCTAGCTTGATGTTTTGACTATAAAAGTGGACTTTCATTGTAAGGGGAAGTAATTCAAATATATGGTCTTTTGCATTTACTCTTGAAAAGATAATAAGTTCAGCAATATATACCTTTTTAATTTTTAAATTGCATTTGTCTGCTGGCCCACTTGCATGGACTAGGTAATTTTGTACACTAACCTTTGATCCTTTTGTACTTACCTTCTCCAGGTCCTTCCTTCCTATCTTTGCTTAAACCTAACCAAATCCAAATCCAAACGCCACTTATTAGCTGCATCTAAGGAGTCGTGAGGTCTTTCCCAACACTCTCTTGCTGATCACTCATATTTTTTGATGCCTGCCTGGAATTCTGTCCCAAATGCTACACACATATTCAGTTACCAACTTGAAATTTTAATGTGGTGTCTGATGAACACATAGAACAGTTACAAATCTGAATTCCTGAACTCATTCCAAAATTTCTCCTCCGTGAGACACATCAGTACATTTAAGGGCATCTCTATCTTTTAGTGTTTTGGCTAAAAGCTGTTTATCTAGCACAAATCCTTTTGAATCTTAAAAGGTTAGAATTAAGGTGTGGATTCTGAGAGTTACTCTATACTCCACAATGTAAACTTATGATTTATTTATTTATTTCCACTTCACACAGAATTTCTCTTTTGAACGCTAATCAGTTAGAAACATTGAAACCTCACACTTGATGATATAATAATTTTTCAGTCTTAAATGATATGCACAGTGTCCTTGGACACCCATGACAGCTCAGATTAAATATGAGTTACTTTCTGTGCTTTAGGCAATAAAGATTGAACCACATTTCTATTTTTCTGCCTCTTCCATCCAATTTCACCTCATTTTAATACATTCTAGAATACACGGATGAGATGCTTTCTTAACTCAATTCCAAGTCTTAAACTGAAGTCCAGATGTCCACAGTCCAGCACTCACAGATTGTTATGGAAACTGGGTATTTCCAAATTTGTTCTCCAGTTTAGAGTTGTAGACTTCCATCTTCATGCTTATACACTCAAGATCATAAAATTACTGCCCTTTCTCCATATATCCAGACTATGCTTTTATCATAAACAAAAAAGAAGAGTATGGAGAAATGACTCAGTGGTTAAAAGTGCTTGCCAGCTTGTCCTCCAGATGATGTGAGTTCAGTTCTTAGCAAGCACATATGGCTGCTCATAACTGCCTGGAATTCCAGCTCCAGGGTTTCTGTTGCAATCTTCTGGCTTCCATGAAGAATGAAGAGAAGGAGGGTGGGAGGGAAAAATAATAGGACAGTGCTTATATCAGTAAAATGGAGCCATTCTGGAAATCTCCATGACCTCCCATCCTGAAGAACCTTGTCATATGTATACCCATTGTTGGGGTGTCTGGGTCTGGAAACAAATACCTCTGTCTCATTTATTGATTTTATGTGTTCATTGAGATTTACCTTTAACTAGAAAGGATACTCTATATCAGATCCATGACCACTTTTGGCATATGTAGCCAAGAACACTGGGTCTATTTTATTATCTAAAAGAGAGGACATTGTGGTTGTTTGAATGAGATGTCACCATTTTATTGGAAATCTGAATTTTTATTTTATAATTATAAGATTGATGGTTACAATTAATAGATTGCCTTGGTGCTCAGAAGACACTTTGGACTTTAAAACATTTTTGAGACTTTGAAGTATTATATGAACTTTTAAAGTTGGACAACATGCCTTTTGGATGGTATCGCCATGAGAGTAAGGGGGTTTAGAAGTAGAATCTGATGATCGGAATGAGATGTACCACATATTCGCAGGAATATGAATACATGGTCCCCAGTTAGTGACACTGTTTGTGTAGGTTAAAAAGGTGTGGTCTGTTGAAGGAAGGGTGTCACTATGGGGAGGCTTTGGGGGTTCAAAGCCCATTCCCTGTTTCCAGTGTGATCTCTCTGCTTCTTGCTGGTGGTTAATGGTATGAGCTCCCTGCTGCTTGCTACCTCAGCTGTGCCATCATGGATCATATCCCTCTGGAACTATAAGCCACTTAAACACTTTCTTCTATGAGCTACTTTTGGCCTTGGAGTTTTATCACAGCAATAGAATGAAAACTGAATGAGTATCAAACAATAAGTTAAAATATGAGAGTGTTATTTTCATAATATTTATAAATCCAGTTCTTGGAGATGCTTTTCATGAGACAATTAAGTGGCGAAAACTATTTGTTCTGATTGCCAACATTTATTGGGTCAATTTGTTTCTCAGGCAAATGCTTAGATGCTTAGGGGCTCTCCAGCACATGTTTTACCTCTTCTCATGAGTCCTCTCATTTTCATGGTTCAGAAGTTGAAGAGCAAAAATGACCTAGAATATTGTTCTAAGAATAGCTGAAAGCTTATTAATATGCCTTGGTTCAGTGTAAGGAATATTAATTAAACGTTTTCTTCCTGAGAAATCTGTTGGCTTCTATAAGGGATTTCCCATTGGTGACATTTAAAAACATCACCACCAAATTTTTGATAGATCTCATTAAGTTTATAGCATTTCAGCACTATGTATTGTTGTCAGGAGTTCTTTTATGACTCAAGTACATATGACCTCTGCTGTTCAGCCCTATGATATGTGTTGTAGTAAGCTAAATATTTCTCTGAAATGTGGGATAATAATAAGCTTTGCTGTAGAAGTTGTGCTAGCTACAGGTCTAGTCACTTCCTCACATAGTGTGCTATGTAATAAACACTGAGTTCATGGGGAGATTACCACTCAGATTACTGGTTCACAAGTATCATGGGCATATGTTCATAGCATCCTTTCCATTTTTGTCCCTGGAAATACAGACCTTCTAGAGAAACTTGGTGTAGATGAAGAGTAAATCACAAGTCAAGATATAGGAAACATGAATATCTAGACATTCTCAAAGAAATGGTGTGATCTGGTTAAAGAGGGGAACTCTGAAGACAGAAATAATGAAAGGAAGAAGGAAGGCAGGAAGAAGAGAAAGAGGGATAGAGGGAGGAAAGGAGAGAGGGAGGGGAGGAGGGAGAAAAGAAAGAATGGAGGGAGAGAGGTAAGGAGGAAGGGAAAGATAGGATGGAGGGGAGACGGAAAGAGAATTCTGGAAGGGAAAATACTGAATAGAGACCATGAGACAATCTGCCTACATTAATGTCAATAAAGATACAAAGGATGAAGAAAGTAGGAGTTAAGAGGAGAAATGTGAGTAATTTCAGTTTGATTCAGAAAGAAACTGAGGGATGCATAATTTTGGAAATGGAAAGAGATTAGATGAAGCTGTGTTTCCAGAAGATTAATTTTATAAGCACTATGAAGAGTGGATTGGCATGAAACTGGATTGAGAGAACAGCTAGCCGTGTGTTGAAATAATCCATGTGTGAAGTTATGAGAGACAGGGCAAAATGGGAACTGCTGTATTGGAAACAAGGAAAAAGAAGAAAGAGTCATTACACAGAACAGCAACAGACTGGCTTTAGAGTGAGGCAGCTGAGAGGGGAGGCTCCACTGCCTGTCATAGCTTTAGCCATGCTTACAACACTGTGTATGTCCCATTCTGTTCCTACAACAGAGGGTTTACAAGGAGTGAATCCCATGTTTTGAGTTCCCTCATTCTAAAATAATCTCCCAATTGTTATTGTGAGTAATATTGCTGTAATTTGTGCTCTGACTGTTTAATGAAAATGAATATTTCTTGATTCTAACTACACTGGTGGCTTCCAAGATAAACCACTGTCTTCTTTCTCAAAATGTATCATACATTCCAGTTCTTCTTCATAAAATACTTTGTAAAGTATTTGGACCATAGGCACTCCACATCTGAAAGGGACCAATGTATTATACTACTCTGAGCCAAAGGTATACACACAAATAATTTAAAATGTTATCAACAATTAATACTGGACTATATAACAATATTTTGCTTCTTAGATCTGGGTAAAATGACCAGCTGGTTACCGAATCCATGCCTCCCTCTCTACTGAAAGCTGAATTTGACTTCATTTCCCTTATGAATAGCTGTGGCCACAATATTGCCAATGAATCATTGGCAGTAATGATGAACACTAATTTTGGACTGTGCCCCCGTAATTATCTACATCCACATTTCTATACTGTGAATTTCATGGAAGTCATTCCATGTATGCTATTGTCAAGTGGCCCTGGAAAGCATATATCAATGTTAGGTCACCTCAGTCAGTTGGAGGTACTGAAGGACTATACAAATTCCATCTCCATAGTATATTTTGGTCTCTAATGTGAAGGAGTTACACAGTTAAGCCACTAAACAACTGAAGACATATTAGTTGAAACAGTCACACTAATGATAAGGTATAAAGTTTCTCGACAAAATGTTATTTGACAAAAGTGGAATCATGGCCAAGATTCAGTTTGTTGAAATGACTATAAAATCTGGTCAAGCATAGTACTATAACCAAAACTGGAAATGCTTTGTGTAAAATACATGTCTAAAGTTTGCAGAACCTTTTGGGGAACACAGCTGAGGAAGAGCTGATCTCTTAGATGAATTGTACCAGTGAATAATTTTAGGTAATGGTGCCAGAAAGTCATTTTGAGAATCATATTCTAAGTATAAAGCTAGGGTGAGAAGCAGAGTCAAGGAGAAGTCACATGCAGCAGAGGACACCAAATGAACATGTTCTTCCTGGTTTTCTATTTGCTTCCTGGGAAGGGAGTAAGCTATTTTCTCCCCCTTTATGGACTGATACTTCACAAAACACTTTGTGCAAAAATAAACCCTCTCTTTTTACAAGATAATTATCTCAAATCTTTAGTTTTAGGAATGTAAAGCAGAATGTACAGTGATGGGAATTTTAAAAATCTATGATGGGCCAACAGAGATTGAAATGCGAATGTTGTGACTGCCAAGGAGTGGGAAATAAGGAGAAATTTAGAGTTATATTGGAAAATAGGCTGGGTTAGAACATGAGAGGCAGATTGTTGATGACAACAAAAAGATAGACTTTGAGTTTACCAAACATGCGAGGAAACCTGAGCCACAGAAACTTCTAAGTGAGAATGTTGACATTGAGAGTTAAGAACTTGGAAGAGAAACAAATCATGTGACAACAACATTTGATCTAGAACCCAAATAAAACTGATAAAATTCAATGAAAATAAAGTGTACCATTTAGGATCTTGGATGGTATATTAGCCCAAAAACCTGCTATTATAAAATCCACACTAACATCAGTTGCTGAAAAGATGAATATTGTTTTTCTATGTTTTTTTTTTCCTTTTGAAATGGAGTACTAGTATGTAGAACATTTATTTTCTGTCTTTTTCATTTAGGTCTTTATGAGGCTCTGCTTCAGTCCTGGGTTGCAGTTGGCTCAAGAGTCTGGTTTTGAACCAGAAAGGGCCCATAAATATTTCCATTTTAATTAGTTCCATGTTCTGACAGAGAATGGCACCCACACAAGAGACCAAGTAGAAAAGCCCAGTCATGAGATTCATGAGCTTTGCTTAATGAGTTACCATTATTCTAACACTCTATTGGGCAAAACAAGGCACATACAAAATTCATAATACTAGAATATAACCTAACCATAGTGCAAGAATAAAACAAAAAAGAGGGACATCAATGTATAATTTCACTAGAGAAAAAGCTTTAAATGTCCAACAAAAGATTCACATGGGTAATTTCTAAAAATAAACTACTGTGTCACATAAGGGCTTTATTGGAGAAGATAACTGAGAAAAAGAAAGCGAAAGAATGGAGACCTCGAGAACATTCAGACAACAATGTGACTCTAACACAGTTAATAAGTAAAGATTATTAGTTACTTTTGTGTCATTATGAACACACACAGGACAGAAACAACTAAAGGAAGGATTATTTTAGCTCAAATGATTTCATTTCATAGTTATTGAGGAAAGAAGGGTCAAGCTCATAGAAGATGGAGCCTAAGATACAGACTACTCCCATCCTGCCAGGTCAGAGAAATGTGTTGGTCAGGAACAAGTGGTGGGTACATCCTTCAAGGACTCACCCCTAGTAGCCTACTTCAATTTGATGTGCCTAACAACTGGAGGTTCCACAACATCCCAGACTAATGTCACCAGCAGGATACTAGGTTTTCAAACACATGAGCCTATGCAGGGCATTGGAACTCAAGGCATAACAAATAAGGAAAGGAAGGGGAGTCTGAAGAGTCCCTGGCTGGTTTTCCATTCAAAAAAAGCTATGGCATGATCAAAAGGACATTCTTAAATCTGGATGAGTTACAGCTTCCATGGGTACCTCTGTAGTGTACAGCCTTTGCTTGTAAATAATACAGAAAACAGCATGGCTCTAAACTATGTACAATAAATAGAGCTTCCAACGGCCTAGGTTTGAGTTTAATATTCAAATAAACTTTCTCATATAGAAGACCTTTCACAAACTGGCAGATTGAAACCATGCTGGAGTGGCCAGGTAATCTTAAGAATGAAGGAGTAAAATCATGAATGAATGATGGAGATACAGTCATGTCATGAGAGATGCTAGTGTCAACAGTGAGGAGAACAACTAAGTAAAATATAACCATTTACAAAAAAAAAAAAAAAGAGGTTTTGAAAACTTTAATGAAACCCATGATAGCTCCAAACAAACATTTCTCTCCCTTTCAACTCTTCACATATTATCAGCCTGATAATCTGTTATACAATTTTTCAAAGAAGTTTTCCATTTTGCTATCATTTGTTACCACATTCTTTAAAAAAGTCAGCATATCAGCATTTATCATTCATTGCTACGATCAGTCACTTACCAGGAGAAATCAAATATCAAGATTATAAAAATATGACTGAATATTAAAATATTTTATTAGCCTTGAAAAAGTTTCATTAGATGTTTTGATTTGAGATCATCTGAACACAAAATATTTCTTGATAAAGTGACTTGACTTCATCAGTGGTCTTTGCACATATTTCAGTATTTCAAACTAAGAATGGGCTCATTTAATTATAGCCCCTGCTCTTAATTTAAATGTATAAGACTTTTAGTAGTATTAATATTTTCTGTGTCTAAATAATTCTGAGATTCAAATATGACAAATACATTTGTGAACATAAACCATTCTTTATGACTTTGAAATATGCTTAACCCAATGGATGAAAGCATGGGGAGTTTGTTAAAGTCAGACAGACTTGTGCCTGGTGTCTTAGTTCTGTCATTCAATAAGAAAAAGCCACCATCCTGGGTTCAGGATCCCTTCATTAATGAACAGCAGTTGTTGAAGTAACATTCATAACTGCATCAGTAGGAGTTATTCCCTAGCAGAGTGTGAGGAAAGTGTGTGTTGGTCCCAAATTCTTTATTTCTCCTGCCTTTAGGCCAGTGGTTCTCAACATGTGGATCACAATCCCATGAGGGTCACATATTAGATATTCTACATATTAGATATTTATACTACAATCCAAAACAGTAGCAAAATTACAGTTATGAAGTAGCAACAAAATAATATAATGGTTGAGGGTCATCACAACATGAGGAACTGTATTAAAGTGTTGCAGCATTAGGAAGATTGAGAACCATAGTTCTAGGGGACTTTAGGTGAATCTCACTTACCTGTTACCTAATCTTTGTCATGTGTGAAAATTGTATTCCTAAAAGAGCAGCTAGTTGATAAGTCAATAATGGCTGTGGAGCCTGCGTGGAAGTGGACTGGGCCCTCTGCAAGGGCAAGATAGTTGTGTAGCTTGGTCTGTTTAAGGGCCCCTTGATAGTGGGATCAGGATCTATCCCTAGTGCATGAACTAGCGTTTTGGAGCCCGTTGCCTATGGTGAGACACCTTGCACAGCCTTGATGCAAGCAGAGTGGGGAGGCTTGGTCCTGCCTCAGCTGAATGTGCTGGGCTTTGCTAACTCCCTATGGGAAGCCATACCTTTTCAGAGGAGGGCCTGGGGTGTGGGCTGAGGAGCCCACACACTGAGTGCAGCCTGCCCCACAGCACCTCCAGCCTCAGAGCTGTGTGCAGGTCTCCCAGGCAGCACTTCCAGCTGTTCAGTATATTGCCTCATTTGTTGTGATCCCAACAGCTCCACCCAGCACTCACAGGTAGGCGTTGCCTGGGTTACTGTTTGGTTCACCGGATCCCTTTTAGGAAGCTGAGTCAGCTCACACCAGTCCTGTTTTGAGGCCTCTACTGGCAGAACATCAATACTACATCCAAATGTCATCGAACAAACCCGCCATTGGCTCAATCTGGTCAATTATATCTGGAACCGCTGACACTTAGAACAATATCTCCAGGATCTTATCTGAGATAAATTGTTTGATAACTTTACTCTTTAAAATGGTGAATTAATTAATTAATTAATTAAAACATTTCCTTTACAATTTTTTAAGTCTCTCTCACACAATGGTGGATAATATAACTATTCAGGAATTTAAAAACTTCTTTGTTTATACTACAGATTAAGTTTTAGAAGACATATATGACCTTTCTGAGACATATACAATTTTTGCCATATTAGCAATTAGTATCATATCATTGAAAAACTGGTTTAATAACGCCAAAAGTGGGTCAGAGCAAGCTATAGCAGAAGTTGGGTGGTGGTGGTACACACCTTTAATCTCAGCACTTGGGAGGCAGAGCCAGGCGGATCTCTGAGTTCAAGGCCACTTTAGAAACAGCTAAACATGGTGACCACGCCTTTAATCCCAGAAACCCAACCTTTAATCCCAGGGAGTGGAGGCAGAAAGATAAAGGTATATAAAGCGTGAGGACCAGGAACTAAAGGAGGAGACAAAGCATGTAGTTAGTTAAGCATTTGGTTGGTTAAGCGTTCAGGCTTTGGAGCAACACAGTTCAGCTGAGATTCATGTGGAGGAGGACTCAGAAGCTTCCAGCCTGAGGAGAAAGGATCACCTGAGGAACTAGCAAGGTGAGATAGCTGTGGCTTGTTCTGTGTCTCTGATCTTCCAGCAATCACCCCAATAACTGGCCTCAGGTTTGATTTTATTAACAAGTACTTTTAAGATTCATGCTACACATTAGTGGGACTGATACAGACTTTGCAAAGTGGTAATGAGAACTTAAACAAAAGGATTCTTTCTTTGGAATCTGCTAATTTACCACAAGAACTTCAGTCTGTTAATAATAACTGGACAACCAGGTTTAATTCTATTGAAAATAAATGTGAATACCTAATGGATAGAATAATAAATCTTCAGAACAATCTTAATGTCATACAGATAATTTCTAAGGAGGAATGATCATCATTAATTGATAGGATAAAGTCTTTGTAATCATACATTTCTGATGAACATAAAAAAAAATTGTTTGATTCCATGAAGTCACTGGAAGCATTTACAGTACAGGAGGTAAAGACTAGAAAAAGCAGTGATTAATTGATTTCAGGCTTTGGAAGACTCTGCTAGAAGAGAATATGAGTGATAACAAGTAGGTCAAGGCTATAGAAGTCCTAACATCACCAGTACCTAACAGAGTTAGAGATGACTTCCCAAAGGTAACAACAGGTGGCACTCATGCTATGATTTACCCTATCACCATTTGTGAAAAACCAGACAATGATAAACATCCTGAAAGCATATTCATATGAGAGATTTAAAGAATATAAAGGAAGCTGTATTTACATATGGTATACATTCAAAATATGTGAAACATGTTAAATACATAGTCTTCTAGAAACAAATCACACCAAATCAGTTAATATCAGCTATTTTAGAATATAACCAGCAGTTACAGTGGGAAAGCTGGTTGAGAGAAGAAGCTAAGGCCCTTGAGCAACAAGGTAAAATTAGGGGTTTTGAGATCTCCGATGATCAAATTCTTGGTGAGGGCTGCTTCACTGATATAAATGTATAACCTACCTTTGATGAACATACATTATCCATATGCCATACAGCAGCCTTAAATGTTTGGGGGAACGATTCTAGAAGCAGGGAAACTAATTGAGCTAGATATGAAGGTCTTCTAGGGATCAAAAGTACCATTTACTGATTTTTTTTTTATTGTTTTGTTTTGTTTTGTTTTTTAAGACAGGATTTCTCTGTGTAGCTTTGTGACTTTCCTGGACTCACTCTGTAGACCAGGATGGCCTTGAACTCACAAAGATCTGCCTGCCTCTGCCTCCAGAGTGCTGGGATTAAAGGCATGCACCGCCACTGTCCAGCCAATTTTTTTTTATTTTTTTATTTTTTACAAAGACTGACCAAGACTATAAACAAAACAATATCAGACCAATAATTAAGACAAGTATTAACTCAATCTTGGCTTTTGATAATGCTAATATAGGATGCAAAAATGATACATGCACCTTTAAAGATCAGATCAACACCCATAGAAGAATAAATCCAACATATATGTAATATTGAGTCTCTTAACTATTGTGATGGGGCTTGGATAGGAAAGGTGATTTCAAAGGTGAAAGGAGGCATCAAAGTACAAATATTTTAACTGTGGTAAACCAGGTCATGTAAGATTGAATTGTACACAGGGCACTCTTAGAAGCAATGCTTTTTCGAGAAATAACCAAAACAGGAGACCCCAACATTCTGGATTATGCCGAAGATGCAGCAAAGGCTGACATTGGACTAATGAATACAAATCAACAAGAGACATTACAAGACAACCCTTTCCATCAGGAAACACCTGGGGGGGGGCTCTCACAGGCCCCTAAATCAAACTTGATCCAGTCATTTCCAGTCACTGTGGAGGAAATTTCTCACCAGGAAATTAAATAACTTAGTGCCTAATATAAAAAATAATACTGCACTGGATGATAGAAAAGCTTTGATAGATGGATAAAAAACTCCAAAAACCACCATAAAGCAAATATTTTGACAGACCTCCATAAATGAACAAAGACCAAAGCTTAGAGTACAAATTAATAACATTATTCTAGAAGGTTTAGTGTACACAGTTATTGTACTTCAGAAACTAATCTCTAGAGTCCCCACATTTTATACTAATGCAAATAAATCAGGAAATGCAGGATATGAATCAGAAGATTTAACTAAAGTTGTCCAGCGCCCTTACAATTCTGTATAATGGTCAGAACTGTATGCCATCTTATGGTACTTATGGACTTCAAAGAACTTCTCAATATAGTTACCGACTCTCAATATGCAGAAAGAGTCGTTTAACATATTGAAACTGCTGATTTTATTCCTGATAATACAGAATTAACTTCACTATTTATTCAATTGCAGGAAATCATCAGAAATAGAGAACATTCTCTCTATATAAAACACATATCAGATCTCATATGGGTTTGCCAGGTCCTCTAGCACAAGGGAATGATGAGATTGATCAGTTATTAATTGGTAATGTGCTAGAAGCAAAGGGGAAGTGCTGTGGATATTGCTCTGTGTAAATAAAGTTCTGATTGGCCAGTGGCCAGGCAGAAAGTATAGGCGGGACAAGAGAGAAGAGAATTCTGGGAAGTAGAAGGCTGGAGAGAGACACCGCCAGCTGCCGCCATGAGAAGCAACATGTAAAGACACTGGTAAGCCACAAGCCATGTGGCAAAGTATAGATAAGCAGAAATGGGTTAATTTAAGATAGAAAAAGTAGATAACAAGAAGCCTGCCACAGCCATACAGTTTGTAAACAATGTAAGTTTCTGTGTGCTTTCTTGGTTGGGTCTGAGCGACTGTGGGACTGGCTGGTAAGAGAGATTTGTCCTGACTGGGCCAGGCAGGAAAAGTCTAACTACAGAAATACCATGTAAATAGCAAAGGTTTGAAAAGGGATATTTTATCACTTGGCAACAAGCCAAGGTAATCATGAAAAAATGTCCTACTTGTTCCTTCTATAACCAAATTCCATTACCTGTAGGAAGTAATCCTAAAGGTATACAATGAAATTAAATTTGGCAGATGGGTGTGTTTCATTTTGCAGAATTTGTAAAATTAAAATGTGTATACCATACCATTGGCACCTATCCAGGTTTTCAATGGGCAACTCCTATGAATTCTGCAAAAGCTGATTCTGTAATTATACACCTATTAGAAGTCATGACAACATGAGAATACCTGTAAAATTAAGGCTGACAATGTTCCAGCATATGTCTCAAATAAAATTAAACACTTTTATTACAATATAAAGCATATTACAAGCATATTAAAAGCACAATCCCAGAGGTCAAGCAGTCACAGAAAGATCTAATAGAACTTTAAAGGATATGCTAAATAAACAGAAAGAGTTAAAATGACCCCTAGAAATAGATTGCATAGTGCTTTATTAGCCTTGAATTTTATTAATGCTGATGATAAAGGAACAACAAATGCAGAGAGACATTGGATAACAGAAAAAACTCCTGAGTTAAACCAACCTGTTTACTTCAAAGATGTGTTGACCTTGAAATGGAAACCAGGATATATGCTACTTTGGGGAAGAGGTTTTGCTTTTGTTTCTGCAGAAGAACAAAAGCTATGGATACAAACAAAATTAATGATAATTTGATTTGAACAGGAAAAGCCCCTTGATGAAAAGTAATAGCTCATCTGCCAAGATAACAATTCAATAAGTTGTAATGAAAACTCAACAAACAAGGATCAGGACAGAGTTCTGTTTTTGTATTTACAGGATAATAGGAATATCCATCTTCAAGAATTCAAAAGGCCTTGAACACCCAGATGTCCACAGCAGAAGGAAAGAATCTATTGGTATACTCCACAATATACTCTACAGGGTAATATCTCACTACTATCATCTATATCTCCTTAACTCTAGAAAAGTTGTGGTCCCAATTCAATTATAAATCAAGCTGGCTTTGGAGTTGGAATGTGGCTTTCCCCTTCTCTAAACCTAAGTATGTTGCTAAAAGAAAAAAATTAGCAGATTCTGTCTCATATCAGAAGAGCCAACTGCTGTAGGATAGACAAAAACCAATAATCTAGGGACCATTGTTTTCAAGATCCTATTTCTCTCCATGTTTACTCTTGATTTCTCACATGTCTTGTCATATTAAGATTCAAACTTTCCATTTATATATTAATAATGTTCAAGTTTTCTCAGTGAAAAATAAATCTTTCCAATCTCTGAAGTCTCCAGAAGAAAGATGGGGTGCCACAACAATGACTCTATCCTGACTGTAATGATTCCATTGAACAACAACAAAAAAAAAAAAAAAAAAAACCACTACTCAATGATCAGCTTTGGACTGCAAACTATTCAGGACAGTTCCAAGATGAGATTATCCATCATATTACATTATTACATTTCTAGCCAAATAACTTTACTCATTACTCTAAGACTGGCTACTGTAGCCAGAAGGTTTCTCTGTTCTCGTCTAGCCCTGTGGTCCCTCAGCCCCTTATAAAATAATAATTCACAAGCTTATATTATCAATTGAATGACCTATGGCTGGCTTCTTGCTAGTTGGCTCTTACAACTTAACCTATTCTATTAGTCTATAAATTGCCACATGGCCGTGCCATTACCAGTCGGTGGACATTTTGCTCCTTTGGCAGCAGACTGGCATCTCTCTCTCTTTTTCTTTCTTCTCTCTGTATATCTGCTTGGATTTCCCACTTGCCTCTAAGCTGCCTTGCTTTAGGTCAATGCAGCTTTATTTAGCAACCAATCAGAGCAACACATATTCACAGCATACAGAAAGACATCCCACAGCACTTTCCCTTTTCTATCTAATAAAAAAGGAAGGTTTTAACTTTAACATAGTAAAATTACATATAATAGAACAGTTATCAAGCAGTCCAACCAAGAGCAGTTTCTTGCCCAAATGGCTAACTTGTGCCATAAAGAAAGTAAACTCCATATGGAGTTCCTTCAATGCCCATCATCTTCTTTGAAGTAATTGATACTGTCAGGAGCAGATGCCTCACTGTTCAGAGAAGTCTAAGTTTTTAGAAATATTTTAAGTGGCATATTCTTTGAAGTATTTAAAGATTACCTATCTATCTGAAATATATCTCTTCATATCTAGAAAACCTAATTAACATGACTATAAGTTTGACTACCCTAGATGACTATTAATTTGTATTTTTAATTATATATTACAATTTTAAATGAGCTGCATAAACAAACTATCTTAAACAAGAGTAGAAATATACATACAGTATAACAAAATTAACTTTAAATTTTTAATAAACTAAAATCTGTAGCATTGTAAAATATTTTAAACAAGTTGTTGTTCTTTAAAAGGTTCATTAATCTACCCATTCATCCTATCTATAATATCCCCCATTTCTTCTTGAGAGAGAGATTGCATTTATAATGAATACCTTATTGAGAAAAATCCAGTTAGGGCATGTTGACACATGGCTATTGTCCCAGTACTTGGAAGGTAGAGGCTGGAGAAACATTTAAATTTGAAGCTATACTAGATTTGGTGATTTGGGGCTACATAGGAAGACCATGTTTCAAAAAAATTAAATCCAGAGTTCAACTTTGGAGTTAGTTAAATTATAATCTTCTATTCCTCATGTTCTGCTGCGTAAGTTTCTAATTATTAATTTCTTCTACAAAAATAAAACAATGGTTTAATTGTATCTGATATTTATGAAGGTTCATGTCTGTTTGCCAAATATTTGCTAACTTCTGTTGTGTCATGCAAGATATTTAATATATTAGAATAACACAAGTAGTTTCTAGTAACTCACAGCCAGAAATTCTTTACAATACTTCAGCAACAGTGATGTATTGTACAG
Source organism: Onychomys torridus (assembly GCF_903995425.1). NCBI lineage: Eukaryota > Metazoa > Chordata > Mammalia > Rodentia > Cricetidae > Onychomys > Onychomys torridus. The sequence continues at coordinate 149,982,962 of NC_050445.1, read as the reverse complement.
AAAAAAATAAAGATTGATAATTTATAATTAAGATTTTAGATTTTTGAATGTAATGAATTCTGCATCTTCCATAAAATCTAGAAGAAAACTTTCAGATTACAGAGATATTGGGTTCTTCTCTGGTTTTCTTTTTTCTCCTGTTTTAAAGATTTCTTCTTAAAATATGAATTTATTATTATTTTTAATTGTGCATATACATGTGTGGGTATGTGCACTAGTACAAGTGATTGTGGACACCTGAAGTGGGGATTGAAACTCCTGGAGCTGAAGGTGTAGTTTACCAGTTGATGAAGAGTATCAAACTGGGGTCCTCAGCAAGACTAGTATGTCAACCTGACTGCTGAGCCATCTTCTCTCTAGCCGCCAAGATTCATTTGTTTTTATATCTATGTGTGTGACTATGTGGAGTAAAGGCGCGTGAATGTAGATGCCAATAGTGTGTAGACACCAGAAGGTGGTATCAGAAGCACAACCAGTGTGGGTGCCATGACCTTTCCAGAGACACTGTGAGAACAGTTTGTTCTCTTAACCAGTGAGCCATCTATTCAGTCCCTAGATCTGATCTTTAATTCTATAGCTTTTAGCTTTCAACACAGAAACTGCACAGTATATAATCTTTAACAAGTAATTCCACTTACCAATTTCCTTTGCTTTCCACCTTGATGCCCAAATAATTTTTGTTTTGAATTTAGCACTATTGTCAAAATCCTATATTCCTTGCCCAGTTAAATTTATAACTGAACTCTCTGTAGAGCTATGATTTGATGTGAGAATTTCTACGAAGACAGCAGCAGTCTTGGATTTGTACTTTACCAAATAATTGATATAAAGCTTGTCTATTTATCTGCATAGTATTTTGTTATTTCTACTATAGCTGATTAAAAGCATCATTTAATTGAAAAATCTGACAGCTTTATTACCAACAATAGAAACAGAAGTCTTCATTAAGTTGCAGACACAACCCACAATACAGTTTTCAAGAACTTAAGAAGCATAAGTTGTAAATATTTTACTTTTATAATATTTCAAACTTCTATAAATACTATGGAATCTTGTAGATGTAACATTCTTGTTAAATAAGAAACACAGAACCAATTGCAGAGTTAAAAACCACGAGGTCAGAGCAAGAGCGGAAAACCTTACCCTTCACTGCTTCTGTTGTTCTTCCTCTCCACAAGAGACCTACTTCTGTGTGTCCTATTTATAAACTTTCTGTTCTCCTCTCTCATTGGTTGTAAACCCAGCCACATGACCTCCTCATCACTGCCTGTTTGTACAGACCTCCAGGTCTTCTATGGTTGGTATTGAGATTAAAGGCGTGTGTCTGCCATGCTGGCTGTGTCCTTGAACACACAGAGATCTACCTAGCTCTGCCTCCCAAGTGCTGGGATTAAAGGCGTGCACCACTACTGCCCAGCTTCTGCTCTGGCTTGCTCTGACCTCAAGGCAACTTTATTAACATACAAATAAAACCACATTTCAATACAAATAAAATATCACTATAGAATCTTGTGATAAATACACATTTAGAAACACTAAGTGTTGGAGTTAGGGATACAGCTCAGCGGTTAGAGTGCTTGCTCATCCCACATGGAGTCCTGGATTTAATTCCTTGTACCACATAAGTCAGATGCCATAGTATGAGCCTTCAATTCAAGCATATATGAGTTGGAGGCAGGAAATCAGAAACTCAAGATTATCTTGGCTATATAGAAAATTTAAGTTTAGCCTGGACCACATAAGACTTAGTGCTTAAAAAATATAGGCAATTATTTAACCCTTAACATTGTTTTAGGTAGTATTTGTCATCCTACCCTTGTTATTTGTTTTTAAATGGTGAAAGTCCTTCCTTGTAAGGTCACTAAGGAGCAAGCATATGGAAGGCCTGATTTTATTTCAGTACCTTTTCAAATACATATATACATACATACACACACACACATAGTTACCCTGTTCCATTGGAACATACATTTACTTTTTTTCCCTTTTCTCTTGTTGTTTGTTCCCCAACTTATTTCCATCTGTATAACTGTGTTTCACCACACTACAGCTCCCCATGTTTGGTGTGTGTGATGAACAAATGTCAAGACTGTCAAGAAGCCTATTGTCCCACCCATGCTCAGCCACCAAAGTGGGGCAGAACGCCTTTGTCACCATTAAAACGCAAAGGACAGGATGCTTGTGACATTACCTGGGAACCATGAAGCTGAGGGTCAAATAAAGATGCAAGAAAGCATTGCAAAGATGAGGAGGGAGATGAAGAGCATCTCAGCTCTAGCGAACATATGCAGCACTTCTCAAATATTATTTAAATCTTCTGTGTCACTCTCACACAGCCATCATTGAAAAAATACTTCAAAAAAGTCAGTAATGGATTCGTAATTGTCATGTTACTATTTCTTGCAAGCTGGGAATCAAATTCAAGACTGACTGACTTCAAACATCTATCTCTTTCTTTGTTTGCTCACTGCCCTTACTTATCCTGGTAATACTTCATCATTTGAATAGAGGGAAATATGGCAAAAGTTGGTTATTTGGCTAATTATAACACTTAAAATATGTTTAATGGAAGAGATGAGAGTAAAATCAAGTCACTCAAATCAAGTCGATCATCATTATTTTTTTTTTAATCTTGATACATTGGCTTGCTACCTAATTGGCTAGTGGTTGGAACTGATTGGCAGGTGTGACAAAACTCATTAAATCATCTCTCTTTAAAAAGAAATGATTGCTGTCTAAATATGGTATCAAGCTTAAGGATTTTCATATGTGTTGTAATTGACTCAATCTCCAGGGATGTAAGCCAACTTTGCATTTAAAAAAAAAAAAGAGTCCACTAAAACCATGCATATATCCCATTTATCCCATGACGGAAATTTTCAGTCATTAGGTAGTAACATCCTTCATATGACCGTCTGTTCTAAATATATAGCACATACTGTAATAATATGTTGATAGGAAGACTATTGAGATTTTCTTATAATTTTTTCTTTAAGTAATGAGCCAGGGAAGATGAAAGAATGTTTCTCTAACAGAAGGACTTGCACTTCTTTGCACTACTTAACAGGAGAGAGAATTCTCTTGCACTTGTGCTTCTGCATTGACTGGTGTGAGCTTTTAACCAGTGTAACTGTATAGTGAGCAGTCATGGAGAAGAATGGCAGAAACTGTGCTGTAGGAAAAAAAGGTTTGCTCAATATCGTGGGACATAGGATTAATACCTCCCTCTGGAGCTCAGAATATTCATGGTGCCATATAAAATGTTTAGGTTATATGTAAGACTCTCTCTCTTGAAGTTTACACTTGGATAAAGGTGTTGCCTCAAGGCCCTCTGCATGTTGTCTATGGGTATCAGGACTCGGAGAATCAGAATGAAAATCAGAAAAAAAGTCTGGCTAGCTCAAGCACTATGAGCTATTCTCTGTGACCCGGGAGAATGGTAGCTTTCACCAACATTCAAACTGTGCTAAGCTAACATGTCAGCTTGCATGTAAATACTCGTCTGCTCATAGCCATCTACAGTGAAAAGAAAACTAACTCCTAAAAATACCTCTAGGAAATAACAGAAGCACTTCTCTAGGAAATAGTTTGGAGAGGGGCAAATCTTTTGATGAAATTGTTGAACTTCAGATATCTCTGATCCTGGGCTAGGTATTTCATTTTGCATCATCTCAAGGGTAAATTAAAAGTAATTTGTTATTTAGCATTCTGTTATTTACATCTCAAACACTTTTTATTTACTATTTATAGCCAGATTTTAAAGATAAATTTTTATTTTTATTTTTTATTCATTTATTATTTTGAGCTGAGGACCAAACCCAGGGCCTCAAGCTTGCTAGGCAAGTGCTCTACCACTGAGCTAAATCCCCTAAATTTTTTTTAATGCCATACACTTTTTAATTTGTCTACTTTTTTTCTGAATATTTTCCCTTTGTCTGTGAGAATTTTGTGCATATGTAAAATGAAATATCTTCATATCCCCCTTCTAATTTCATGGGAATTTTTGATGACCTCATTAGTGCTGCCAGTGTGTGCATGGGTATGGGTCCGTAGAGACCTACCAGTATCCCTTGAAAGAGAAGAATTCTCCTTCCCTTGGCGACTATCACAGGCTAATGCCTCCCCAGTACGGGGTTGGGCTGTGAGAGCATTTCTCTCATTAATGTGGTAATTTTGGATGGTTTGACCCGTGGTGGTTCTTGTGCAGATAAACACAGCTACTGTGAGCATGAGTTCAAAGGTCATACCATATCCAGAAGACAGCAATGCATAACATTCTTCCACATCCTCTGGAGAGTTTGGAAATTACTTAAATTATTGAAATTTTCTTTGGAAAAAAAATAGTACAGCAACATTTATATCTTTTCCTTTGAAAATTTTTAGAGTATTTTTCCTTTAACCAAATTTATATAATTTAACTACTCATAAACATCTATCTCATTACCATTAAGAAGTTATTGAAATTTCAGACATTACAGAATCAGTGTCATGAAAGTAGAAAGTTAAATTCCTCTTCCAATGAGTTTCCTTCATTTCATATATTTAGTTTTATTGAAACGAGGTTTCCCTGCATAGCTTTGGCTGTCCTGGAACTCACTCTGTAGACCAGGCTGGCCTCAAACTCAAAGATCCTCTTGCCTCTGCCTCTGCCTCCCAAGTGCTGGGATTAAAGGCATGAGCCACTATCACTTGTCTTCATTTAATATTTTGTAGTTCAGTCATTGAAATGTAATATCAATATTCTGAGAAGTCAGATATGCAATGAGATACAGTATAATATTTATTGTACTAATAAAATGTATTTATTCAAATAATTGCATAATAAAAATTAAACTTTTGATATTTTAAAAGCAAAATCAAAGGCATGGTTTGATAAACTAGGATGGCAAAATGTTTGACACTAAATGAATTTTCCCCAGTTTGTATCATTAGTATATGTTGTTTTATACTCTAATTTTGTACTCTAAAAAAAAAATATAAGACCCTTTTTCTTGGGATGCAGCTTGTTGGAAATAATGTAAAAATGAACAGGTTGTGCTGGCTAGTTCTGTCAACTTGACACAAGCTAGGGTTACTTGGGAAGAGGGAACCTCAATTGAGAAAATGTTCACATCAGATTGGCCTGTGGCATGCCTGTGGTTCATTTTCATGATTAATGATTGGTGTGGGAGAACCCAGCCCACTGTGGGCAGTGACACCCCTAAGTGGCCCTGGGTTGTATATAGAAAGGAAGATGAGCAAGCAATAGGCAGCAAGCTGGTAAGCAACATTCTTCCATAGTCTCTGCTTCAGTTCCAATTTCTTCTTTTTTTTTTTTTTTTTTTTCTGAGACAGGGTTTCTCTGTGTAGCTTTGCGCCTTTCGTGCAACTCCCTTGGTAGCCCAAGCTGGCCTCAAACTCACTGAGATCCTCCTGGCTCGGCCTCCCAAGTGCTGGGATTAAAGGCATGTGCCAACACTGCCCAGCTCCAGTTCCAATTTCTAGTTCCTGCTTTGAGTTCTTGTACTGACTTCCCTCAGAGATGGCTGCAAGCCATAGACTGAAATAAAACCTTTGTTCCTCAAGTTGCTTTGGGTCATGATGTTTTATTATAGCAATAGAAAGTGAATCGGGGACAGGTTTAAGTACACTGTACCAAGAACAGCAAGTAACTCTACCTTTATTTACCTTTCTTTGCGTCATCTTGGGAAATTTAGGGTACTTACCAAGAATACTTGGCCACGTCTTTGGCTTCACCTTCTTGAGGCATTAATATTTCTAACTGCATTTGGCTGATAAGATTGAGTGGAGTCTGGGAGTATGGTAATCACTTCCATAGTTCCCCTTCCATTTTCCCCTAGCTGCCTCCTTCAAACCCATTTCATCAGCACCCTGATAAGTGTTGTATCCACTGAGCCAGAGAAACTGCCAAAGAGAAGGATCGGTGAGGTTCACTTTGATGACTCCAAATGATGGGTAAATTGCACAGAGTGCATTTAGCCAGCAACTCTCCATGTCTGCACACCTTAAACAGGTGTGAAAAGGTACTTACCAGCACAAACTTCCTTCTGTATAACCCTTGTTTGGAGCATTATGCTGCTTTCTTGTTCTACCACAGCTGTTAAATTAGGTCATTTTACCATGGGCGAGAAAGTTAAAGTCCTTGGAGCTCCGATTCCTCAGAAGCAGCATCACTTGGGCAGTATACCACTCATACAAGCAAGTATTTGGACAAAGAGCAATTATATACTAAAGAATGCATTCAATATATGTATTTTTAAAGGTGTACCATACTACAATATCTGCATATTTCTGAGCTTCTACCACAGAAAGGAGACCCAGGACACTAACATCCCCTCGTGTTGATCTCCTAAGAATTTTATAGAATAATTCTATAGAAAATGTGGCAAAATATCTCTAAGTTCTGATTTACTTGTTGTTTATCTAAGTTTGACCTTCTGATAATGAAAATTAGTGTTTAATTAACACATTCACTTTCTTAGGCTCTGAGCTAATTAACCATATTCTACTGAGTTTTTCCAGTTTCCTTTAAAGGTAAATCCGTATGCAAAATGTCTCTGCATTCTTACATGTTTGTTTATTTATCATTTGAATCTATTTGTTAAAAATCTGTTCATGCAAGAGGTTGAAACTAGGGATCTAACTGCAGGCGAGGAATGTCGAGATCATGATGGGAGGACGTGCAGAGATGACCGACCACACTAGTGGCAGCCCATGAACTGTGGACTGGTGGCTGTGGAGCCCCATGGGACTGGACTAGGCACTCTGGATACAGAAGATGGTTTTTTGGCTCAAACTGTTTTGGGGCACCCAGGCAGGGGGATTGGGATCTGTCCCTGGTCTACAGGACAGGCTTCTGGGAGCCTGGTGCCTGTGGTGTGACACCTTGCACAGCCTTGGTGCAGTGGGAAGGGGCTTGGACCTGCCTAGGCTCCGTGTGCTGGGCTCCGCTGACTCCCCATGGGAGACCTCGATTTGGGGGATGTGGGGATGTGGGGTGGCTTGGGAAAGAGGGCTGGGGTGGGAGGAAGAAGGAGGGGGAATCTGTGGATAGCATGTGGAGTGAGTAGAAAATTTCTTAATAAAGAAAAATGAAAAAAAAAAGAAAGAAACTAGAGATCTAAGAGTAGGAGTGGGGAGAATCATGAGCAATTTCCTTTGAGTCCTGATGCATATTCTCCCAATAACAGTCAGCATCCTTCAAGGTGACAGACCTCAGGAAACCCTGGGAGGACAGGGCAGAACTACATGATAGAAATCACGCCACGCCAGGGTGCTTAGTTTACCTGTAGGTGAATTTAGTTTCTGCATGGATTTAGGTTTGCTTCCCTCTCCATTGGATATTGTCTGATAGACTGAGGCTTTTACAACCTTTTCTAAGCTCTCCCCATTTCTACTTTCTCTCTCTACAGGGCAGTAGTGATTTTTACCAGAATCCATGCAGTTACTACGTATGAACGACTATAGACTGTCTCTGTGTTTATTAACCCAAAGTCATATTTCCATAAGCTTTTGCATTTTAACCTCTTACTTGTACACTCATTTTCCTGTTTAGTCATTCCCTTTCTCAACAGAGTGTATAGATTTTGCCCTCAATTAGGGACAGGGATGGTTTCAGAGTCTGGATCCCAAGTTTCTTACTGCTCTGAGGGATTTCACAGTTAGAACAGCTCTAGATTTGGGAGGATGATGCATTCAATTATTACCTTTTGTAACTATTATATTGTTCCTCTAATCTTCATTACAGTCTAAATGTAATTAGTGATATATTGTCGGAGCAAATTAAATTCAGAGGAAGTAAGCAAAGCCCTACAAGTAGCAGAAGTCAATCCTGACCTCAAGACTTTTAAATATTATTTCTTTTATATTTTGAAATGATATTATACTCACATCCTCCCCTTGCTTTTCCTCCCTCTAAATACTCCCATACACCCCTCATTTTCTCTTTTAAATCAATAACTTCTTGTGGGTAGAGTTTCCCCATCTGCTGTGGATATCGCTCTGTGTAAATAAAGTTCTGATTGGCCAGTGGCCAGGGGAAGTATAGGCGGGACAAGATAGTAGAGAATTCTGGGAAGTAGAAGACTAGAGGGAGACACTGCCAGCTGCTGCCATGAGAAGCAACATGTAAAGACACCGGTAAGCCACAAGCCATGTGGCAAAGTATAGACTAACAGAAATGGGTTAATTTAAGATAGAAGAAGTAGATAACAAGCAGCCTGCCATGGCCATACAGTTTGTAAACAATGTAAGTCTCTGTGTGCTTTCTTGGTTGGGTCTGAGCGACTGTGGGACTGGCTGGTAAGAGAGATTTGTCCTGACTGGGCCAGGCAGGAAAACTCCTAACTACAAATGGCACCCAACGTGTTGGCAAGAGTTTCCACCTAAAACCTGAGAAAAAAGATTCTAAGACGGAGCTAAAAACAGCTTCCTAATTGTCTCTCTCAAGTTAGCCGCAGCCTGCAGTTTTGAGCTACTATGGCGGGTTCCTGGCGTGTGTGTCTGACCTGCAGTGTGGCGAGAATGAGGAGTCTACAAGCAGCACTTTACTCTGCTGCGTGGTGGATTTAGCCTTTGCTAGTTTAAAAAACAAAAAAAAAAGGGTTTCTGGGCTATGCACTGCTTTGATAGAACTGCTTCTGATAGTTGATGGTACACATGGCTCCAGACCCAGAGTTGGCGGTAAACTGTACCACAGCCATGTTGGGAAGCAGAGGTGGGTGGAACCAGCAGCCACAGCAGCATTTCAGTCTTACAAAGATGGAGAATCTGGTTTATGTTGTCTTTGGGATTTTTAACTGCAGAAAAAGATTTGATCGTAAAAGCTGTTGAGTTAAACAAATATGTAAATTTTAAAGGTACCTTGACTTCAAAATTTGGATATAAGGATATGTTGCTTTGGAAAAGAGTCTCTGCTTTTGTTTCCACAGAAAGCCAGAGGCTATGGATTTGTTCCAGATTAAGATATATCAGGTTTGATCAGCCAAGACCACCTGAAAGGTCTCCAATGACACCATGGCCCAGATGATCCGACACCCAGAATGGTTTCAAGGCAACTGGCTCAGAGGTTCACCCTAATGGACTACTGTATAATCCTAAAATTTTCTTTGTGTCCCCATAAGATACAGCACCCCCCTCCAGCAGGAAGTAGTAAGAGAAACTACGCCCACATTCCCAAAATTATCAAGCTGGCTTTGGAGATGGAATTGGCTCACTCCTTCTCTAAACCCAGACATATTGCTAAAAGAAAAGGTTAAGAGATTCTTGTCTCCCAAATCAGAAGAGCCCTCTGGTGTGGGACAGAGAAAATCCAATATTTTTTCTTTAAAGCAGGTTGATTATAAATGCGAACTCTTTTTAAAGAAGAAAAGGGGATATGATATAGATATAATAGGATGAAAGGGTAGATTAAGGAAGGAATTTACTTCTAAAGAGCAACAACTTGTTTAAAATGTTTTACATTGGTATAGATTTTAGTCTATTGATACAAACTTAAAGTTAATTTTGTTATACTATGTATATATTTCTACTCATGTTTAAGGTAGTATGTTTGTATAGCTCATTTAAAATTGTAATGGATAATTAAAAATAGATTAATAATTAATCATCTGTGATAATCATACTCATAGCCATGTTAGTTAAGTCTTCTGGGTATACATAGAGATATTTCAGATAGATAGGTAATCTTCAAATACTTCAAAGACCTTCAGAATATGGCATTTAAAATATTTTTAAAATTTAGACTTTCTGGACAGTGAGACATGTCTGCTCCTGGCAACACCAATTTACTTCAGAGACAATGATGGGCATTGAAGACACTTCATATCTTATCTTCACCTTGGCAAAAATAGCCATTTGGGCAAGAAACTGTTCTTGCCTGGACTGCTTGATTAACTGGACATGCAGGACCCATAGAAAGGTAACCACTGAACTTTGCTTGAAAAAATGGTCCTTCAGGTTCCTGCTTCGCAGAGGAAACTGCCAGACATTCTACAGGACACTAAAAAAAGTGACCAAGACTCTAGCCCTGTGGGCTGAAGACAAATGCCCCAACTTTACAAAGGAACATTAGGTGACTGTCCAGGCTGCCAGCTGTCTCTGTCTACTCTTGCAAGACTCCTGAAAAATTCTTACATCCTTCTCCCACTTCTCAGGTAATATTAAATCCTTCTGAGGTCTTTGATGTGGTTGAAGACTAGATAGTTATAATTTCCTCAGTTATGATACAAGATAAGTTAGATATAAAACTTTAGACTCACAAATATAAGATCGATAGGATATCTTCTTTAATATTGTAACTATAATTCTTGCTTGATAATTGTTTTGTTATATGTAATTGTACTATGTAAAAGTTAAAACCTTCCTTAAAAAAAAAAAAAAAAAAAGAAAAGGGGAAGTGCTGTGGATATCGCTCTGTGTAAATAAAGTTCTGATTGGCCAGTGGCCAGGCAGGAAGTATAGGCAGGACAAGATAGTAGAGAATTCTGGGAAGTAGAAGACTAGAGGGAGACACTGCCAGCTGCTGCCATGAGAAGCAACATGTAAAGACACCGGTAAGCCACAAGCCATGTGGCAAAGTATAGACTAACAGAAATGGGTTAATTTAAGATAGAAGAAGTAGATAACAAGCAGCCTGCCATGGCCATACAGTTTGTAAACAATGTAAGTCTCTGTGTGCTTTCTTGGTTGGGTCTGAGCGACTGTGGGACTGGCTGGTAAGAGAGATTTGTCCTGACTGGGCCAGGCAGGAAAACTCTTAACTACACCCATCCCATCAGCTGCTTCCAAATTACCACTCAGAGCCTTATTTGGAATGTTCAATCATTAGCTCAGACTTGTTACTACCTAACTTCATTTAAATCAACCCATATTTCTTACCTATGCTTTGCCACATGGCTCATGGCTTGTTATCTTGTTTTCTACATGTCCTGTTTTCTTGCCAGCTGACTGCCATCTCCTCTGACTCTGTTTTCTTTTTTCCCAGAGTCCTCTGATTCTGGCTGTCCTGCCTATACTTCTTGCTTGGCTATCAGCTTGTTAGCTTTATATTAACTAGTGAGAGTGATACATATTCATAGTATACACAAGGGTTATTCCACAGCAACTTCTTTTTACATTAATTGTTGTTACATAGAAATGCAGCATACATGCATGCATGCATACATACATACATATTAATAAATATATAACTGGAACCTGCCTGCTCACTTGGTATAATGTTACTTGTATGTATGTTTTCAGAGATGACCATTTGTTATTAGATAACCAATCAGTATGCTCTTCCATGTGAAGAAAAGCCTGTTTATACCTCTCTTGGCATTCCCTAGTTGTCTGTAGTTCTTAGTGGAATGTTGAGGCCCACTGAGCTTTTGCCCACCAATTTTAACTGTCTGTTTTTGTCATCTTTGGTCAGCTCTTGTGTATGCAGGTCTGCTAGTGATGCTTTATGGATGTAGCTTGTGACATTTGTAGGAGGCACAATCTCACAACAAACTTACTGTTTCCTGGCTTTTGTAATCTTCCCATTCCTTCTTCCTCAATGATATGTGAGCCTTAATTGCAGAATTGCATTGTAGATGTTAATTAGGGATATGCTCCACAACTTGGCACTCTGATTTATTGTGATTTTCTGCATAAGTCTCCATATCTTGCAAAAAGAAGTTTTCTTGATAAAAGGTGAGGACTACACTAATATGTGGGTATAAGGACAGCCTTTTCAATGCATCTCCTTTGAGTGTTATTTTAAGAATGCCTGTAATATGTATCTACCTTAGAGATTTATTCATCTGAAAGAATTTTGTCATTTGAAACAGATATCATCAACATCCCAAGGAGTTAATCTCATTCACTCAGGTTGGAAGTGCTTTGTCATAACTGTACAGCAAGGGTTTAGTTCAGAGAGGAGAAGGAAAAGGAACTCAAGCATCCTTTCATACTCTAATTAGTGTGTACTTGACTATGTGTTGCTATGAAACCCTTCCTATTTAATTTTAGAAGAGGCTGGACAGATAATTCTGGAAACTGAGGTTTCATGTGACCTTTGGGTAGCATTGCCTTTGGATGCTGTGGCCATTTCTCCAAAGACTGGAACTGAAATCAACCTCACATTGTTACTACTGTTACAGAGTGGGAAATTTAGGTAGATAAACAACCAGGGCAGCAGTGTAAAAGAGATAAACTGACCATAGAACCATAAGCCCACCTGAGCAGAGAAAGTGCATCCAGTTACATGCACACAACCATTTGCATATGTATATGTATATATATATATATATATATATGTGTGTGTGTGTGTGTGTGTGTGTGTGTGTGTGTGTGTGTGTGTGTATGTATGTATATATACATACACATGAGCATCAGACCTTTGAGACAACATACTACCAAGTTGCAGGAAGTTATTATACATCATCCAGAGTTTGGAGGATTTTGGAGGGGCTAGATCTTAATAGGGAGAATCAAGGCCCAAACAACCCTTCTCTCTGTCACTTAGAATATAAACATGCAAACAACACTTCAGGTTTTAATCATACAATCTACTGAACTGAACAAATACTTAATGAGTGTCATATTATACATGCCATCTCCAGCTTCAAATTTACCTCCATGGAACACAGCCTAAGAAATTACAGTTTAATTTATTTACTTCAAACATTGCCCCAAGGTACCCTATATTACCTCCCAATGTTTTAACTTTGATTGCTTTCTTGTATATTACAGTTTGCATCAGAAAACAAAAAATGTATCTATAGTCTCCATAAAGAGAAATTTAAAAACAAGGGTGTTACTGTTAAAGTAAAGGTTCTTTTAAAAAATAATGTAATGCTATCTTTTCTGAACATATGGCAAATTTAAACTTTTATTTTTGCAATGCACATATTGTTAACACTTGACCTGGTACATTCCCTTTGTATAGTAATTTTATAACATGAGAAAACGAAGGAAAAACAACAAAACCTGTTATCCTGTTAGCCAGTAATGTTCACTAGATATAGCTAAGCCTCACTAAGTGAACTGGTGAAGCACAAGGGATATTGTGTATCTATTTTAAGAACATAAACGAGTCATTACAAAGGATAGTGACAAGCAGGTATGTTGCAAATTTCTGATTAATTAAAATGCTGTTTAACAAGCCCTATTAGAATGCAGATGTATCTCATGATTGCTGTCACAAGCTGTGCTTCAGTTCTGTTTGCAGAGTCTCCTATCCACTTAAGCCTTTCTATTCCCCCATCCTTGGCCTCCATTCCTCTGCATTGAAGTGAACCCAAGCAAGGCAATATTAGCCTAATGCATTAGAACAATGAAGTGAAGAAAAAAAGAGACTGAAGAAGTCTAATTACTCTAGTTTTACAGAATAAGTTTTAAGGCTAAGTTCACACTGGGGCAATTACCCACCTAATTGCTTTAGTTTGAAGCTGGTTTGAAAAGATGTTTTCAGCAATGTGAGAGGAATACATGCAAATTTGATGCAATGGTTTGATCCCTATTGCCCTTCTTAATAAAGAAAAAAGATCCTTGAAGTGTTGCGATGACACTTCTTGAGCATATTTCGATTGTGCCACAAAAGCCTTTCCTGTTAGAACTCAAGCCAGTATGCAATCACATCTAAATCTATGTACAAAGTTAAAATCCTTCAGTAAGCAGGAAAAAAAAAGTTTCTCTCTGAATGAATGTGTTCATTTATAGAGACGTATCTAGCAATGAGGAATGGGACACACACATTTTTTTTTTTTAATTTGTTTGTTATTTGGAAAAGTCTCAAAAGGTGTATATAGTTTTGTAATGTGATCTATGTAACAAAATCTATGATATATTAACAAGACCCATGTACAATTAAGTTAAATTGAATGTTAAAAGTGTTCCATGGAATGCAAGTAAGCTCTGAGAATTTTGTAAGAATAGAGGTTATTGGAAGGTGAGAGGAGTGAATGGATAGTAGACAGGAAGACAGGATAAGGGCAGGGATGAGGCAGAAGTGAAAAGTCAGAACGGTGCCAGACATGAGTCCTGAAAGTTCTCAAGTCTCAGGCAGGACACAAGGTCCTCCAGGTTAAAGTCTGTTTCAAGAACTGCACAAATGAGAGGGAGAAATATAAAGAGGATCATTCAAAGCAAGAGCAAACTTAGGTCTAAAGAGATTGAATTACCTAAACCACTTTCCTCATTATACTAACAAGGAAACTAAATTTGAGAGACCTGTCAAAGACACATAAAGAATTAATAATGCAGCCTGCTCTCAAATCTAGCCTTCTGCGCCAGTCTGTCTGGTAAGGTTCACAGATGGGGAGATCAAATGGTCACTTTACTGGGTTAGAAAGAGAGCAGGAATTCTTCCTAACTGTATCCTACCTTTCCTGGACCAGAAGGCAAATGTCAAAACTGCAAAACAAGGTACCTAAGTCCAGGAAGTCAACAAGCAAGAATTGTTGGAGGAGACCTGTGAAAGCAACTCATACCCAATGAGGCAAAAATGTGTCAGGCAGCAGAAGATGCTGCCCTGGCTTAGTGATGCTGTGTGGTCTGCCTTTAGGCATTCTGGATATAAGGTGGTATGAGGAGATGATTTTTGAACAGGGTACTCTGGATATTTAAAATACATACACATGGGCCAAAAACCTGTGGGAACAGAAGTGTGAATACATACACACACACACACACACACACACACACACACACACACACACACATACACACACACACCACATGTGAGAAAGAAGACTCAATTCTAAACATTTGAATTTCAATATTCTTTATATATACAACCCTGAAGGTAATTTCCTGTGATTTTTCATATTCTTGTGCATGAAAAATAATTTCACTGTATAAAAATTTCCACTGTTTCATCATGTGGCAAAAGCCTCCACTTTGGGACTGTTTCAGATTTCAGAATTCCAGTTTAGGGATGCTTGGCCTATAATTGCACTATATCCTGTGGATGACTTGGTTTTGCTTCATGTTCACTTCCATGGCAGGGGGCAGAAGAAATAGAGACTAAGATACAACAGGAAAATATAAATTTTGCCTCTTTATATATAAACCCCCGTCTTCACAAAGAGTAACTCTGAAAGGCTGGGGAGTTAGCTCAGTAGGTGAGAACAGTTACAGAATAAACATGAGGAACCAAGTCTATATTCCCAACACCCATGTAAAATCTGGACATGGTCTCACATAACTGTAACTGGTGAATGAGAGAGTGTGGCAGGGAGACCACTGTGGCCTGATAGCATGACAACCAAGTGGAATGTGTGTATCAATAGGTAACCCTCAACCTTTAGGTTAAGTTAGGATCTAGTAAGGTAGAGAGAAAAGAAGACACCAGAAATACTCCTTATGTCTCTGCATATAACCAAAGGGACATGCATCACTAAGTGCCCCCTCCACTCCATGTAAATCACATCTACACTCAAACAAATTAATGAATAAACAAAATTAAAAGGAGTAACTAAAAACTAGGCAACTGTTATTCTTAAATTTAACAATAAGCATGGGAATTTCTATGGTTCATGATATTTAAATCATGAGAAGAGCAACAAATGAAGTTTATATTTCTGCTCTAATTTTTCTTCCAATCGCATTATTTTGATATATGTGATTGTTCTTTGTTTCAAGGATTTCAAGCAAGAAAAAGAATATTTCTACTCACTCTGATTCAACTGGTGATAATTAAGGCAAGGGCATCTTTGACCAATGCTGAAAAGTGACATCTCTAAGTATCTCTGTGTCTATCTTTTCACCCATCACAGAGAGAGTTGTAGTACAGATAGTCAACTGAGTGGTTTTAGGTTCCTATCTGGCTTTATAGCAGGAATGCACACACCATTTTTTGTGGAGCTGAGGATCAAACCCAGGGCCTTGCACTTGCTAGGAAAGCACTCTACTACTGAGCTAAATCCCCAACTCCACACACCATTTATTTAAAGACATGATCAAGGTATTTCAGGCTTTGCATGCCATAGGTCTTGGTTGAAAACTTCTTAGCTCTGTTTCTGCTTTTCCCACACAGACATAGTTGATGTATAAAAGGGTATGTGTCTTAGGATTTCTATTTCTGTGAAGAGACACCACAACCACAGCAACTCTTAAAAAGGTAAAACATTTAATTGGAGTGGCCTAAATTTTCAGAGGTCTATTCCATTATCATCATGTTGCAACATGAGGGCATGCAGGCAAACATGTTGCTGGAGAAGTAGCTGACATCTTAACTCACCAGTAACAGGAAGTAGGCTGAAACATTAAGCATAGTTTGGGCATACATGAAACATCAAATCCTGCCTCCACAGTGATGCACTTCCTCCAACAAGGCATTACCTACTCTAACAAAGCCATACCTCCCAATAGTGCCACTCCCTTTGGGAACATTTTTTTTTTCCAAACCAACACGATGTATTTATAATCAGGTGTAAGTCCATATTTGGCTCATTGAACATGGTTGGTGGATTCCTTCTTCAAAGGTGCCAAGCATGAAGATTACCACCCATCCAACAGCAGCAGTATGCTTGTCTTAGTTAAGAAACACAGGAGAAAGAAAGAGTCTATGAAGTGTCTGTCACCGATTCAATTGCTCCTAATAAGTACATTCAAATTTCATGTGGCAGGTAGAATAAGTAGAAACATCTGCCACAAACACCACTCATCCAATCCCTAAGACCATATTGTGACTTACAGAATAGATACACTTTTACATATGTGGACCTTGCATCTGCCCACCATGTTGAAAATTTTAATTTATTGAAAGAGAGTCAATAATGTAGTGATCTTTAAGAGAAGCCTGGCATTAAACAACCAAGAGATGTGATTGTGGAAAAGTCTAAACCAGACGAGGAGGGGAAGGATTATGTCTTTCATTGCTTCAATTCTCATCCTCAGTTAGTCTCATCACTCATGAAATCCTATGCAATATTACCTGCAATAGTATCTCAAATGTCCAAGACTATATCTTCTAATATAGATTACACAGACAGGATAAACAGCAGTGTTATTGAAAAAATAAATATGTTCAGTCTTGATTAGATGAAGTCTCAAGATACTTATCTATGGTCTGTGAAAGAACAACTACAGTAGAAATGCCTACAATGAATACACAAGGAAAATAAAAAGTTAGAATTAAATAAAAATAATCCTTCCATCAAGAAACAGAGTAATGCACTGGTAATATGTGAATCAATAATTAGCAATGTACTCACAGCAGGAAGAAAACATCATCTTACATCCTGTATCCACAGCAAGACCACTTTCTTTGGCCTGTCCACCCCCACCTATTTTCTTTTACCCTCAATGACACACAGTATATAAAATGAAAGCATGTATTTATCTCCCATCCACTTGATATCCAATACCTCCATTCTCCTTTCTTATTTTTGCCTCCCATCATAATTTCCCACGTTTAATACATGTGTTTTGAAACACCATGTCTTATTTAACATTTTGTTTTTAGAATTTATCTTAGCAAATGTATATGAGCTCATTTTTTCCAATTATGAGTTATACAACTGTATGAGCATCATTTGTCTATAGCTTGGGGAAGTTGATTATGTTTCTTTTTTCACTATACAATGGCATTATTCTCATATATGGTAGGGTTTTGAAGTATATAATTACTTAAGGTATCATACATAACCCATTCCTTCATAGTGTTGACATACTAGGATTATTTTTAAGGCTTTGGTATAATAAGAAGACAGATGTTGAGGGACAGTCAATTAGTCCATGTGTGCAAAAAAAAAAAAATGAAGATTTACAATATTCAAGGAGTGTGTGCTAACTTCACTAAGGAACAAGAGCCTAGAAATCTAGATTTACAGAAATGAAAAAGTTAAGTTGGTGGAAGGAGAAAAGGGAGTGGGGGAATGTCCTGTAGTATATAGGACAAAATGGTTGGTGTGGCTAAATGATTATTAATGAAATGTAAGGACATCCACTGATTATAGACTTAATCCTACTTTATACCATGGGTATCTGTAAATAAAATGTGTTAAAATATTAAGAAATTATAAATAGCAATCATATATATATATTATATTTGCATTTTAATTTCTATATAATGAACTGATGATCATAGCTCATGATCTTGACATTCTCCTTATATTTTTAAAATCTCATGACCTAACCACTTCACAATGAAGATTGATGAAGTTTGGTCAAAATTGTCATTTAAGTGAATAAGCAAAGCAAAAACAATTTAATAGAGATAAAAATCAGAATTGCCATTTTATATCAGTAATTACATCAATGCCATTGAAGTTTTAGATAGCAGTGTTGAATTTTGGAAGAATATGTTCTCAATGTTTGTGTGGATGGCCAGTAAATTAAATAAACTACTTATACATCCAACATTTTAATAAATTTATTCAAGCAGCAATACAATGTGCCATCTCTGGCTGTCAGGATTTGATGATTTCTGTGTTGTACCTGTTTATATAATTTGCTTAGATCATATCTAGTTTCAAGTCTTGTGATCAGCATTACAGAAAATGGAATTAGGAAGACTGAACTATCTTCCAGCCACACAGTATATCACAGATAATAGCCAAACAATGAGCAACTACTATGTTTTGAGTATTTAAAATTGTGCTTTTAAAAATATGACTTATTTACCTATGTGTGTATGATTTAATATTGATTATAACTAGATTTAATGACTAGGCCCCAAAATTCCTAACCTACCAATAGGTTACTGCTAGCAGGCATAAGTTGGCTTTTACCTTACAAACACATGCTCCTACATATTGACACAGGCAACCCTGTTGGCTGGGTCTTACCAACACATATGATGTGCCATATAATACTGTGCTCAGTACTTTCTTTGTCTATAATGTCACATTGATATCACGAATTCAACGTATTGCTAACTTGTTTTGCAGTGACTTAAGTATATTAATATGTGAAAATTTGAATTGTCACTTATTCCAATTTTATTGGTTGATGCAGATAAGTTAGAGGACATACATTTTATTCTATTATGTGCCATTACTCTGACCACATTGAATTTGCCCCCTTATAACCTGCTTACACTTCAGGCACAAAAGAATTACCCTCATTGGAAAGATGTTTTCCTGTGAAGGTAAGATCTTCCATCTGAAATTTCAAGTTGTGCTCACTGAACTGAATATGCTATGAACTATTAAGCACACAATTATAATAACAAGCATAATCATTAAGGTTATTTTACTCGAGGCTCCTATTTGAACTTCTTTTGGATTCAAGGCAAACAAAAATCTTTTACTTTATCTACTTTATTCCCCAACCCAGAGGCATGGTAAAGGGGGCTGAGAAAGAGAGGCCTTCTTTCTGGATTCTTGGAAATGTTAGAATCTAATGATGGAAGGGCTGCATTTTGAAACATGAAAGGCCAACTAGAGACACAGTGAAGTCATACTCTTTATGGGAATCTCCCAGGCATGAGATTGTTCTGAGATTTCAATCTCATAGTTAAACAGTAAAAAATCAAAAATATGGTAAAAATGGTTGCCTTATAAAATATAGAGGAATAAGTCACTTAGGTCTCATGAAAGGTCAGGAACTTGCCTTATAAAATATAGAGGAATAAGTCACTTAGGTCTCATGAAAGCTCAGGAACTTTATTCACAAATCTCATACTTAAGAAACTTGAGATATGTGTATTCAAAAATAAACAAACCTTACTTTATTAACTTGGAATGAAACATACAATGAGTAATTTTCACATTCCAACCCTCTGCCTGTTCTTATCTTCTGGTGGGATAATACACATGAGCACCCAATCCTATATGGCTACATCCATGCATCTGCTCAGAAATAGCTACCTGTATAAAGTCCCATAGAATTTATAAGACATTTATCAGCAGTTCTGGTGTTGAAACACATATGCAGACCTCATATAACGTTGGTACTAGTGACCCACAATCCCTGTGGTCGTGGTCACTGTTACCATTCCTGATGCTTAGGCCACATCTTGATTTCCTGTTTGACTTCAGCCATCTCCAAACACTTCTGTACAGATTGCAATCCATGTCTTTTCCCCCTACTGTGGGCATCTTATGTTTCTACATTGGGCTCTGTTTATCTATAAATAAGTAGGCTAGACAAGTGAAAGAGTTAATGGGGTGAGCTCCCTAGTGATTTTTTTTCTTTTCCCTACTCTAATTTATCTTTTACCCCAATTCCTGTTCTTTGATGTTATGTTCCAAATAATTCCTTGAAATAAATCAAACTGTCTAAAGGGAACTCAATATGCAACACAGATCTTCATATGTTACATCTGGTTCATCTGAAAAGAAAGTGCATTGGTTCTCCATTCTCCCAACCCCAGGGGCTTTGACATGGTCATGATTTGGCACGGTGTAGGGAATCTTCTTTCCAGTCACTGTGTCACTTAAGAAACCATTGCACTGTCCCTAATCTGCCCATGGATGGCACCACATGTGAAGTCACTTTAATTTGTCCTGTAAACAATTGCTTTCATCCTAAAAAGTAAAACTATGTCTTAGAAGAATAAAATAGGGAACTGAAACAGTGCCTCCTGTAGTCCATGCTGGCCTTGAAACTATTGACTAGTCAGGATGCCCATGGAAACATAATCCTACTCCCTCCCTCCTGTGGTGATATTTTATTTGTGCACCCCAATAAAGCTTTTCTGAAAACAGAGAAAAAAGCCAGAAACTATATTAAACACAGAAGCCAGGCAACAGTAGCACACACCTTTAATCCTAGCATTCAGGAGGCAGAGATTCATCCAGATCTCTGCGAGTTCAAAGCCACACTAGGAACAGAGCCAAGCATGGTGGAACACACCTTTAATCCCAGCACTAACCATGGAGGTCTGGAGGTCTGTACACACAGACAGGAAGTGATGTAGCTGGGTGGAGAGAGGAAGTAAGAGGGCAGGGACAGAAAGGCATATAGGCATGGATATACAGGAAGTAGATCTTTTTTGGGTTGAGGATTTCTAGTGGTAAGAATGTGACTGGCTTCTTTCTGCTTCCCTCTTCTCTCATTTTTTACCCCAATATCTGTCTCCGAGTTTTTTACTAATAAGATCCTTTAGCAATTCAACTCATACCCTCCAAGTGTCAGAATTACAGCAGGCATGTGTCCCCACACCTGGCAGAGATTTTTTTTTTTTTTTTTTACTCTGACTCTTCTTCCCACTAAGGTATGCCAAGGCTGTGTGCCAGGCCTTAAAGATTTTCTCTATGTAGGACAGCCTCCATACAAGAATGAGAGAGAGAATAGAGTGCCCTCTACACAACTCTCTGCCATTCGGAGTGATGTCCCTGTCTTTTAAACAATTACAAAGTCTTGCTTTAACCAAACACTTGTCAAGCAACTCACAACCACCTGTATCCCTGTGACAGGTGATCCGATGCCCTCTTCTGGCCTTCAAGGGTACCACTTATCCATGTGGTGCACTTAAGACATGCTACAAATAGATAGCTAGAATAAATAAATGGTTTAAAACCTTTTTTAAACTGAAAATGAAAAAAAAAACATTAATAATAATCTGAAATACAAACACACATCCTCCTGGTTCTATTTCCATTGCTAACGACTCTAATGCTCTGCTTCCTGGTTGTTCTAGAAACTTTTTGAGCTTTCCTCACTGATCTTACACATTTATGGCATATCCTGGTAGACTAAAAACTACTCAACACTACATTGAATCACCCTTGATATCATGTTTAAACATAAAATCATAGCTAGTTTTTTTCTAACTAATACAACAGTCAAAATTTATTTTGTACCTGGAGGTGAGTTCTCACATGTGACATCTGGGCTTATAATGCACACACCACTCACACCACTGCTGTATTTTCATATTACATGTCATTGCAAGTAAGTCTAAAGAGTGATCTCCAGTGACCTGACTCTACATCCTTCCACATATCCCAAGGTAGTACTCCTGGATATAAACCCCTGTCCCCACAGCTACCCCACTAGCTTCAGGCCCCGTTCTCACAGCTACACCCCTAGCCTCAGCCCCTGTCCTCACAGCTACCCCACTAGCCTATGCTGCCTTCAGAAAACTTTGGGCTGCTGAAGCTATTTTGCAAAAATTTCCTGAGAGCAAAGGGATTGGTATCCAGCACAGGTTACAAGTGAAGGGCACGGATATTTGAAATCCTAGGTCTTATACTTCCAAGTGGTACACATTCTGCAGCACAATTATAGTTTATAAAACCCAGAAGAGCTGTGTTGAGCTGAGGACTTCACCAGAGCCTGCACTCCTGTTAAGCTTCTTTGCCATCTCCTTCCCTCAGCAGAGTCTTGGAAATCACTTGATCTTAGTTCTAGCCCTCAGGAGATACTAGTATAATACTCTTCTCTTTGCTCCTTCTGCCCCAGATACTCCAGTGTCTGGATCTTCTGTGAACCATAGAACAGGGTGCAATCTTTGGAACTTTTCATCCCCCCACCAACCAAGGAATTTTTTTTCCCCACATGTCCCTGTAGTTAACTCCTCTCCATTTTCCCTATCTCCCCCAAAGCATCACACAACCTGGTAGTTTCTATGACTACTCTTCCTTGATCTCGCTGGATTCCACATTCTTTCAGCTTCATACTTTATTCTCCATTTATGTTCTTCTATTCATGATTACTAAGTGATTGCTTGTTCCATTCTATTGCATAGCCAATGAAACCCATGATTTAGAAGGAATGAGTTCATATGTCTGTTTAATTCTTAATTTTTTAACATTTTAAACACTTTAATCAAAATATTACTACATCACTTCTCCCTTCTTTTCCCTCCCTCCTCTTTTTCTTTATTACTGTGACACACACACATACACACACACACACAAACACACACTTAATCAAATATGAAAATAACTATGCAAAACTTAACTACAGTATAAATCAAAGAAATTTTCATTCTAAAACTAATCCTTTTCTTGCCCACATAATATCCAACATTAAAGAATGTTGGCTGGATATCGATTACTTAATTGAACTATACCTCAACAACATACTGAACAAGCATTTTTTATCTACAACACAAATGTGATAGGCAGTGTTCTTACACTATATTGACTTGGGAAGCATAAGTGAAGTCTTTGAAACATGTTAAATAACAAGACGTGAAAACAAGAGGCCTGACAATAGCACTGAACAAAAATTTATACATTTGAAATCAACTGGGAGCCTGGTGTATGGGATGGATACAGAGTATAGAGATCTCAAATTCTAATGCCATGCAGTGAAAGACTTTAAAACTTTCCCACAATTTTACAGCAATGAGCAAGCCCTGAAAGGAATTAGCTGTAAAGCTAATGCTGAAATAGGAAGGCATTAATAAAGTAAAAGAGAAGAACACTCAAAACATGAAATCAAGAATGAACTTGAAAGGTAACTTGATCAGAACATCAAAAAGCAGTCAGACAGAGCACTGTACAAGACTGAAGCCAGACACTGACTCTGGGTACACATTATCTGGCACTTTTCTTTAATCATCCTGAAGAGACAGTCTCCCTTGATCAGTGACCATCACTTGGGAAAGCTGAAATCTGGAAACTTGCAGTGAAGTTGTGTCGAGTTCTTTTGGAGTGAGCCTATTTCCTTGCACTTAGGCTGTCTGCCCCATCGGGACAGATAATGTAAGCACCGGGGTTTTAATCAGAACAAGGGACTTATGCCGGAAAGTATATCACTGTATTGGCGCACTATATTGACTTTCTGATAATGTTCTAAAGCCAGTTGAGTGAGAGAGAGAAAGTGCCAGTGGGTCCAAATTGTGGCATCAATTCTCTGCCAGGCTGATCAATTGGATTTGTATATTACCTCCAGCTACAATCTTAAAATCTATAGTTTTACACTCTTTGGTGCACAGCTCACAGCTTAAATAATTGCAGATCCAAATGAATTTTAAAAGGATTGAACAGGTCCTAAATTAAAGATGTGTGAACATTGTTGTTTTAACTACTCTTAATTATTCACTAATTCAGCTCAATGGATTTACTTTTTCTCTCTTCTTTTGGTATTTCTCTAAGTTTCCTTAGAATAAAGATTCCTCACAGTTCTCATATGCATTCTTCAAGTGATTTGTTACTATTTTAATCAATAAAAGAAACATAACATGTATATATAGATTTTTCAATACATCAAACTGGTTCATTAAAAGTATCAGATGCTCTGCATTACAAATATTGTATGTGCCTTCAGTTAGAACTACCTCTTTCACATAATTATAAGATTTAAAACAATCCATTCGTTAGATATCAACGTTGAATAAGGAAAATTAAGGACACATTTACTCAAAAACTACTTCCAGCAGAATAGAGAACAGTGAAGTTTTCTCTTCATGGAATCTTTATGAGAAACTGCAAACCTTTGACAGTAACCCAAATCTAATGTATAGTGTAGAAATTTAACAAAAAATAAAATAATAAAAAAAGGCAAATAATAAAAAGGCTATTTAAATGTATTTCAGATTTTCCTCTACTTTTGGATATCATACAGACGAGTTAAATCATTTCATATACACACTTTCAAAATTCGCTCAAAGGGCTCAGTGGATAAAGGCATTTGTCACTAAGATGATGATCTGAGTTTAATCCCAGAACCTACATGGTGGAAAGAGGGAATCCACAACCAATACTTGTTGAAGAGATGTCAATGAATGAACAGGACATTTCAATAATTAGTAGGAGACTGTTAGGAATAGAACTAAACTAGAGGAAGGGTAAGTAGGATTTGAATATGGATCAAAAATTGTATTAAAACAGACCTCTGAATGTTGTTTTTATCTGAGTTGTTGCATTCATCAATAAAGACTTGGGAATCAGATATTGGGGTTAAAACCTGATAGATCAGAGAAGCTGAGAAGCAACTAGCTGATCTTTTTTTGCTGAAGACTCAGCAAGAAAGCATTTCTTCTTCAGTACCAAACAGAAAAGGCCCACAAATCTCTAAGCTCCTCCCTACCCCTTCTTGTGCATCTCTCTATCCAACTTCTGCTTCCCACGTCCTTTGTACTTTTTATGGCTAATTATTGCAGCTAGTCTCTGGCTCTGACCCCTGATCCAAGGTTAATTTTATAAACACAGTCTCTGAGTTTCACAACGCTATCAAATATCCTACAACATCTGATTTTGAAAAATGAACTTCATCACTATACAAATAAGATAATTAAATGAAACACACAACACTGCATCATTTATTACAAAAATTCCAGGCTATAAATTGACAGAAAAGTATGAGGATGAAACAAAGCAGAAAGCACCAGAGGTCTCTTCTATCTAGACAGCCATAGTGATAGAATACAGAATAATATGCTTTGGAACTCTGGAATATATTGAGCTGTACAACTCATAATGTAAAAGCTTGTTGTAGGGGTTAGGGATTTAGCTTAGTGACAGAGCGCTTGCCTAGCAAGCGCAAGGCCCTGGGTTCGATCCTCAGCTCAAAAAAAAAAAAAAAAAAAAGAAAGAAAGAAAGCTAGTTGTAAAGTTTACAGAACTTTTACTATCAATTTCAGTTTTATCCCAACAGCATCCTTTGTCCTGCAGCTTAGAATCTGAGACAGATTATAAAGATTACAAGGAGCCTATATGGATGTGATGGCCAGCTTCACAGCAACATGGGACCATCACTTGTCCAGATATTTGGCCAAATAATATTTTTTGTGTTTCTATAATGGTGTTTTAAGGAATATTAGCTAACAGTTGTAGGCAGATTTTTTTTCTGTTCTGCCTGCCAACTCCCAAATAATGACACAGAGACTTTGTATTAATTATGAAAGCTGGGCCAATAGCTTACGCTTGTTTCTAACTAGATCTTATAATTTAAATTAACACATTTCTATTAATTACATGCTACCATGTGGCTTTATTACCTTCATTCTGTACTGCCCATGCTGCTTCCCAAGTCCTGACATCTCCTCTTGACTCTGTCCTTCTTCCCAGCATTCTCTCTGCCCCTCATACCCTACCTAACATTGGCCACTCAGCTTTTTAATAAACTAATCTGAGTGACACAAATCCACAGTGTTCAAGAAGATAATTCCACAACATTTCCCCTTGTTTGTCTAAATAAAAAGGAAAGACTTTAACTTTAACATAATAAAAGTATAAACAATAAGAAAATTATCAGGTAAGGAATTACCATCACAATGTTTATTAATATTTGGCAATTTTGGAGAAAATATTTTATTATTTATCTTATCTTGGTGAGTTCAAAGTTCTGTACTATGACTACTTAGTCTTCAACTCCACCAAAGACCTCATAAGGATATAATATTACCTTAGTAAACAGGAAATGCAGAGCACGCAACTTCCAAAACTAAGAGTCAGCCAAGGTTCCTCTGCAATGTTAGGACATCTATCTTTGGCCTACATGGCAAGAATATCTGATACACTTTGAAGGACTGTCCTGTCCTGTCTTGGCAGAATTCAGCAGTCACTTTTCTTTGTGTCCTGCTGGTCCAGTTTTACTGCCAGCAGTTGAGGCAAGGGCAGTTTCTTGCCTAAATGCCCAGCTTTTGCTGTAGAGAGAGAGAAGACTACATATGGAAGTTCTTGATGCCCTTCATCCTTTTCTGAAGTAAACTGGTGTTGCCAGGAGCAGATGTGTCTCACTGTCATGGAAAGGCTTAGGTTATTAAAACATTTTAAATGCCATATTCTGTAGGTCTTTGAAATGTTTGCAGATCTCCTAACTATCTAAAATATATCTCTGTATGTCCTTGAGAACATGCCTAACCTGACTATAATTTTGATAGTTATATATGACTATTAACCTGTATTTATTATTGAAAATAGCTTTCAAAGACTAAAACTTTACATAACTGTAGTTGGAGTTTTCCTGCCTGGCCCAGTCAGGACAAATCTCTCTCACCCGCTCTTTTAGAAGTGAGTTTATTAATCTACCCTTTCATCCTAGCATATCTATATCATATCTCCTTTTTATCTTTAGAAAGAGATTACATTTATAATCAACCTGTTTTAAATAAAGTAGTGGTTTTTCTCTGTCCCACACCAGAGGGCTCTTCTGATTTGGGACACAAGAAGCTCTTAACCTTTTCTTTTAACAATGTGCTTGGGTTTAGAGAAGGAGTGAGCCAATTCCATCTCCAAAGCCAGCTGGGAATTTGGTCGTAGTTTTTCTTACTACTTCCTGCTGGAGGGGGGCACTGTATCTTATGGGGACACAAAGAAAATTTTACGATTATGGAGTAGTCTGTGAGGGTGAACCTCTGAGCCAGTTGCCTTGAAACCATTCTGGATGTTGGATCATGTGGGCCATGGTGTCATCGGAGACCTTTCAGGTGGTCTTGGCTGATCAAACCTGATATATCTTAATCTGGAACAAATCCACAGCATCTGGCTTTCTGTGGAAACAAAAGCAGAGACTCCTTTCTAAAGCAACATATCCTTATATCCAAATTTCAAAGTCAAGGTACCTTTAAAATTTACATTTTTGTTTAACTCAACAGCTTTTATGATCAAATCTTTTTCTGTGGTTAAAAATCTGAAAGACAAGACAAACCAGATTCTCTGTGTAATATCCATCTTTGTAAGACTGAAATGCCACTGTGGCTGCTGGCTCCACCCACCTCAGTTTCCCAACATGGCGGTGGTACAGTTTACCGCCAGCTCTGGGTCTGGAGCCATGTGTACCATCAACTATCAGAAGCAGTTCTATCAAAGCAGTGCATAGCCCAGAAACTTTTTTTCTTTTTTAAAACTAGCAAAGGCTAAATCTACCACGCAGCACAGTAAAGTGCCGCTTGTAGACTCCTCACTCCCGCCACACTGTAGGTCAGACGCACACGCCAGGAACCCGCCATAGAAGCTCAAAATGGCAGGCTGCTGCTAATTTGAGAGAGACAATTAGGAAGCTGTTTTTAGCTCCGTCTTAGAATCTTTTTTCTCAGGTTTTAGGTGGAAACTCTTGTCAACACGTTGGATGCCATTTGTAGTTAGAGTTTTCCTGCCTGGCCCAGTCAGGACAAATCTCTCTCACCCGCCAGTCCCACAGTCACTCAGACCCAACCAAGAAAGCACACAAAAACTTATATTGCTTACAAACTGTATGGCCGTGGCAGGCTGCTTGTTATCTACCTTTTCTATCTTAAATTAACCCATTTCTGTTAGTCTAGACTTTGCCACATCAGGCTGCTTGTTATCTACTTCTTCTCTCTTAAATTAACCCATTTCTGTTAGTCTAGACTTTGCCACATGGCTTGTGGCTTACCAATGTCTTTACATGTTGCTTTTCATGGCGGCTGCTGGCGGTGTCTCTCTCCAGTCTTCTACTTCCCAGAATTCTCTACTCTCTTGTCCCGCCTATACTTCCTGCCTGGCCACTGGCCAATCAGAACTTTATTTACACAGAGCGATATCCACAGCACATAACATTTTTCTTTTTTAAAAGATTTATTTATTATGTATACAGCCAGGCCAGAAGAGGGCACCAGATCTCATTACAGAAGGTTGTGAGCCACCATGTGGTTGCTGGGAATTGAACTCAGGATCTCTGGAAGAGCAGTCAGTGCTCTTAACCTCTGAGCCATCTCTCTAGCCCCAATAAGGTCATTTTTTTTTGGCTTTTCGAGACAGGGTTTCTCTCTGCAGCTTTGGAGCCTGTCCTGGAACTTACTCTGTAGCCCAGGCTGGCCTCAAACTCACAGAGATCCACCTGCCTCTGCCTCCCGAGTGCTGTGATTAAAGGCATGCACCACCAGTGCCCACATAACCTTTTAAAACGAACTGTATAAGTACAATATTGTAAACAGCAATAGAAACAAATATACACTATAACAAAAATAACATTAAGTTTCTATCAATATACAAAAATCCATACCAATGTAAAATATTTGAGACTAGTGGTTATTTTAAAATTAGACTCAACAATCCACCCTTTTATCTCATCATTTCTATACTATATCCCCTTTTTTTCTTCAAAAAGTGATTCTAGAATCTAACTCTTTTGTTTAGCTTTTTTTCCTGACCATGATGAATAAGAACTTCTAATCAACCCCCTCTAAGCAATGGCAAACATCTTTAACTCATTAAATGAAAAACAAACAAACAAACATCCATCCCACCTCTTGGGAATGTGGGCATTGTGTTCTCTTTCTAGACTGCTTCCCATAGTCCAGAGGTGCTTGTGACTTTAGGAGACCCTGGGAAAACTGGGATAATGCTCAAGTCCTGGGAAAGTTAACTATATCAGTTGTTGTCCAATTTCTGTACAATGGGGAAGTACAAGGCTTATTTGAAGTCCTGCCTGGAGCAATCTGTGAGGTGGGACCATCTCAGCCAGCAGCCCTGAAGTTGTTCTTGATGCAGAACTCTGAAGAAACTACAACAGAGACACTGAGAGACTGGATCATCTAACCTACTCATTTACATGTCTTGTCCCCTTTCTCTGAAAATGCATAAACTTTCAAAGGTAACATATATATATATATATATATATATATATATATATATATATATATATATATATATCTGCATTAGCACAAGTATGGAATGTGTGATGTGCACAAGTCAGTTAAAGATGATTTTTTATTTTATGTTTGAGCAGGTAAAAGGCATCTGTACCTTTATAAGTCCATTTGGACTATAAAATCAAACTGTAATATAAGTCTTTATGCATGCCACATGAAAGGATGGGATGTAGTAATAAGTCATGAGGACTCTATAATCAACAAGATTTTCCATGTCTCATCTCATTTCAGAGCTGTTCCTATGTCAAGGGATCAGTTTACATGTCATCTGTCCTGTAATGTTTTGGCTTCCTCCCCATGTCTGTAGCCAAGGTTCTTAGGAGCCCCACCCCCAATACTCTGATCTCTATTAATCTGGAAGGAATCCACAGCCCAGCAAACTCAGTTGGTAGAGCATAGGATTCTTAATCCCAGGATTGTGGGTTCATGTCCCACATTGGGTGCCATTTGTAAGCGGATTTTTCTGTGCCACCTGCCAGCTCCCAAATAATTACATGGAGACTTTTTATTAACTATAAAAGCTTGGTCAATAGCTTAGGTTTGTTTCTAACTAGATCTTACAATTCAAATTAACACATTTCTATTAATATACTTTCTGCATCATGGCTTTATTACCTTTACTCTGTAATACCCATGCTGCTTCCTCTGAGACCTGCTATCTCCTCTTGACTCTGCTTTTCTTCTTCCCAGCATTCTCTCTGCCCTGAAAATCCTGCCTAGCTATTGGCCATTCAGCATTTTATTAAACCAATCCAAGTGATTGCCTTTCCTGTGGCATGCATAGAGATTTATATTACAGTTTGATTTTACAGTCCAAATGGACTTATAAAATTACATATATTCATGGTATACAAAAATATTAGTCCATAAATAACATTGAGCAATGGATAAGGAAATCAGAGTGTTCTCTCTATTGTAGGAGAGCTTCAGCCAGTCAGTGGAAGTTCTGAAGGAAACAAAATTTCCTGAAACTCCTGAAATGAGAGAATTCTACCTGCATGTCTATCATTGTCAATCTGAGCCCTTAGCTCTTCCAGGGTGTCCAGTTGTTCATTCACTTTCAAGAACTTGAGAAATGCATTATTTATAACTATGTGAGTGACATATATATCTAATGGTTCAACTTCTGAAGAACTCTTGCTAGTATCAAATGCAACAAGGACTCTGACTTCCAAATGTTGTGAATCCATACTATAATTACTGAACATTTTTTCTGATTATATGCCTTATAACACAGAAATAATAAGCCATTGTTTCAGCTCATCTCTTTGCTGAAAGTCATAATTATTCAATTGAAGCAACTCTAAGGAATAGAAAGCTGTTTCTTTCACCTCATCCCTCTTTTCACTTTTCCCCTTGTTCCCTAATTTTGAAACCATGTAATAAGGTCTAGGATATTCAAAACACAATTCACAAGATAATTAGGAATTTATCACACCAGTAAAGACAATGGAAAAGGCTCAATACAAACAAATAGTGATTTTGAGTTTATTCAGCCTAGGCACAATATGAAGAAAAATAAGTGATATTAAAGAAAAAGAATGGAAACCTAACAGATTCAGGAGCCTCCATCACATGGACAAACATGCACAATGTGGATATCTTTGAAAGAGAAATGAAACTCACAGAAATTGCTTAAAATAAAATAATCACCATAACTGTCTAAGTTTATAGGGAGACATGGATACAAATATGCAAAGGATTAACAAACTGAAGAAATTCACAATGAAATAGAATAATAGAATAAAATCTCTTGAAACTCAAAAACAAAGAGAGACACTTTCAGGCAACAAGAAGGAAAATTCCAAATATAAAAGGATTCCTCAATAATGTGTAGAGCATTTTTCGCATCAGAAATTGTGGAGCCAAGAAGGTAGGGGGGTAATAGATCAGATTACTAAAACAAACCTGCAACTTGTTAGCATTAGTTAAATGAGTTCATCATTATTAAAGATGTCATAAAAACTGTGTTGAGAAGACCAGGCACTGAAATGGAAATATATTTCATAACAATACAAAGCCATATAAAAATGGGGAGAGCAAGGATGGTTTGATATCACATGAATTACCTGTTCTCCAATTTCATAGATATGTAGATAGAGATACATTCAGGGGGAGATAAATAAGGGTAAGACTTGGTCTTGTACCCTAATACTGCCCAATAATAGGAATACTCTCTGTACCTTCATAGTTCAGACATCAATTCAAATACTGAATTCCAGCAAGCATCCTGGTAACAGATGTTTTAACAAAGTATGATGGTTAGTATTAATTCAACATGACACCTAGGAATCAAGCCTCCAGACACACCTCTGAGGGATTGTCTGATTAAAGTTTAGTGTATCAGAACATCTGTGAAGAATTATCAGGATTAAGAAAATTGATAGGGTAGACCCCGTCTTAATGGCAAATGAGATCATTTCCTGTGCCTGAGGTATATGAAATGAGGAGAGTAAGCTTAGTACTAGAATATGTGCATTAATTCATTGCTATCTTCTCTTGACTGTAGAGATAATATGACAAGCTGTTTCAAGTTCCTCCATCTTGGTTCCTTACAATGATGGACTGGAACCTGGAATTATTCACAAAATCAATTCTTATTCTCCCTTAAGTTGCTTTTGTTGGGATAGTTTATCACAGCAACAGGACATAAAAGCTAAAACAGGAAGTGAAGCAAGCTTCTAGATAATGCATAGAAATAATTCCAAAAGTGTTAGAAAACAAGAGGCTGGGACATAGCTCAGATGGTAGAGTACATGCCTAGCATACACTAAGCTTTGCACAATTGATCCCCAGAACACATATTTCCCAAATACACAGGAAATGGAGGCAGGTGGATCAGAAATTCAAAGTCATTCTTGGATACAGCGAGAGATCAAAGCCAGTCTGTATGCTTGCTATTTTGTCTCAAAAATTTTATTTTAACAAGATGAACAAGCACTGTTTTTCTAAACACTTTAGAAATAGTGTCTTGATTGAGAAATTTAATTTTATGGATAAATTAAAATAGCAACAGCTACTAGTTGAATAAAATTCCTGGGGCTAAAATTTACAATATAAAAGAAAATACACTGAGAGTCATCAACAACCGAATTAACCATGCAAATGTAAGAATCTTTGAAACTGAAGAAAGCTGTTTGAAAATACATAGTATAGTCAGATATGAAAAACAAAGGAATGAAAAGATTTGCAGTACTCGTTAGACAGTATCTGTTTATGGATCAGTAGGATTAACATAAACAAAAATAAAATAATTACCATCTTACCAAAAGCAATCTAAATTCAATGCAATCCCCACTAAAATCCCAACACAGTTATTTACAGACCTAGAAAGAACAATAATCAACTTCATATGAAAAGTTGAAAAATTCAGTATATCTAAAATAATTCAGAACAATAATAAAGCTTCTGGAGGTGTCACCATCACTTATTTCAAGCTGTGCTATAAAGCTGTAGTAATAAAAACTTCATGGTATTGGCATAAAAACAAACAGGTGGATCAATGATATCGAATCAAAGTCCTAGAGGTAAATCCACACACCTATGGACACCTGATTTTCGAAAAAAGAGGCCAATGAAAAAAGAAAGCATCACCAAATGGTGCTGGTCTAACCTGATGTCAGCATGTAGAAGAAGGTAAGAGAGCTACATCAATCACCTTGCATAAAACTCAAGTCCAAATGGATCAAAGACCCCAACATAAATCCATTTACACCAAACCTGATAGAAGAGAAAGTGGGAAAGGATCTCCAATGAATTGGTAAAGGAGATTGCTTCCTGAACAGAAAACCAATAGCACAGACACTAAGATCAACAATTAATAAATGGGACTTTATGAAATTGAAAACTTTCTATAAGACAAAGGATACCATCAATAGGACAAAATGGTAGGCAACAGAATGGGAATCTTCACCAACTTCGCATCCAACAGAGGGCTGATTTCCAAAATATATGAAGAATTAAAAAAACTATATATCAACAAACCAAATAATCCAATTAAAACTTGGGATGTGGATCTAAACAGTTAATTCTCAGCAGAAGAATCTCAAATGGCCAAAAAATGCTTAAGGAGATGTTCAACACCCTTATCCATCAAGGAAATGCAAGTTAAAATGACACTGAGATTCCATCTTAAACCTGTCAGAATGGCTAAGATTAAAACAAACAAACAAACAAACAAACAAACAACCTACAACTCTTACTGGAAAGGATAAGGATGTGGAACAAGGAGAACACTTCTTCATTTCTGATGGGAATGCAAATTTTTACAGCCAGCTTGGAAGTCAGTGTGGCAGTTTCTCATAAAACTGGGACTCAATCTACCACAAGATCCAGCTATACCATTCTTGGGCATATAGCCAAAAGACTCTCAATCATATCACAAGTACACTTGCTCAACAATGTTCATAGGAGCTTTATTTGTAATAGCCAGAACCTGGAAACAACCTAGATGTCCCTCAGTTGAGGAACTGATAAAGAAAATGTGGTACATGTACACAGTGGAGTATTACTCAGCTGTTAAAAACAAGAATACCAGGGAATATGAAGGCAAATGAGTGGAACTAGAAAATATCATCCTGAGTGAGGTAACCCAGACAGAGAATATGTACTCACTCATAAGTGGATATTAGCTCTAAAGTAAAGGATAACTATGCTACAATCCACAGACATAGAAGACTAGGTAACAAGGAGGGTTTATGGAGGGGGCACCAGGATCTCCCTGGGAAAAGGAAATAGAAGAGATTTTGAGAGTGGACTGAGGGAGGGTAGGGATGAGGACAGAAACAATCAGGTTGGGGAGGGAGACATGCTGAAAGAGACTACTGAAAAGTGGGGGGCATTTCTGGGTCAGATTAAAACCCTCACTAGAAAATCTCCCAGAATCTACAAGGATGACAACAGCTACGACTCCTAGCAAGAGGATACATAGCCTGAATTGGCCATTTCCTGTGACCAGATTGGTACCTAGCCTAATTGTCGTCAGAGAGGCTTTGTCCAGTAACTAATGGAAAGAGATGCAGAGCCACAGCCAAACATTAGGCAGAGTTCAGGAGATCCTACAGAAGAGGAGGAAAAAGGATTGTAGGAGCCAGAGGGGTCAAGGACACCACAAGAAAACTTGCCGAATCAACTAACTTGAGCTCATAGGGGCTCACAGAGACTGAATCAACAACCAGGGAGCAGGTCTGGAACTGATCTAGGCACTCTGCATATGTTATAGTTGTCTAGCTTTGTCCTTTTGTAGGACTCCTAACAGTGGGAACAGGGGCTATCTTCAACTCTTACTGGTTTTGGGAACCTGTTATTCATAATAGGTTGCTTTGCCCAAACTTAATACATGGGGAATTGCTTAGTCTTACTGAGACTTGGTATGCCATGTTTTGGTGATACTCATGGGAGACCTGTGCTTTCCTAAACAGAAGAGGAGTAACAGTGGATTGAGGATTGGAAACAGTGAGAAAGTAGGGGAAAGTCACTGGGAGGAGACGAGGGAGAGGAAACTGCAGCCAAGGTGTAAAATAAATAAATAAATAAATACGCAAATTAATAATTGTATTTATTAATTTATTAAAAAGAGTAAATATACAAATTAATGAATATGAAGAAAATAGAGAAGTTTAGGGAGATATAAATACAATCAGAACTCATTGCATGAGGTTCTCAAAGAATTAATTAAAAATAAGTAAAGTAGTAGAAAGATTACCTTAAGAAAAATTAGTAACATAATTTTTTGGTACTTTCAAAATAAATAATATGTCAATGGAAGACACAGTAAGATCCCAAGGCCTGCAATCAGATCTGACTGTACTAAGTCTACCTCAATACTACACTTATAAATATAAACAAACAGTAATGAATCAAAGGCAGAGAGGCATGCAAAGAATTGCCATAATGACCTCTTGGTTCAGCACTTACAAGCCAGGAAAACCTGGAATAGTATATTCAACATGTTGCCAAGCACTAGTACTATACCCAGGAAAACTGCCCATTGCAAATGGAGATATAAGATGACACCTGTTGGGGATTATTACATAAATTGGAAGGTGGTATTCAAAATCCAGTATAATTTATTCTATTAAAAGACTAACAGCTGACAATAGGGACAACAATGTTTATAGACACAGCAAAAGCAGCTGGAAAAAATCCAGATGATATTTTTCATAAGAAATAAGAAAATTTGGAACAAAAAGAAAATTTCTCAATTTGGTATAAGATCATCTATAAGAAAAAAAAATACATAATATCATACCTAGTGGTGAAATTGCCAAATAGTTTCCATCAATACCAGAACAAAAATGTCCACACTAATTACTCATTCAAAATGATAGCTACAATAGTATGAAACAAGTGAAGCATCTGAGACTTGACTTTTTTTTGAAACTTAATTGTCAGACTAGTTTTCATGTCCTAATGTTTATAATTTATTAGCACTCATAATTTTGTGAACAGTGATGAAGTCTATAAGAGGCAGAGTCAGGGACAAAGCCCTCAAAAGCACAATAAGTAACAAGAACTACATATTTATACTCATTCTTCTTGGCCAAGTCCTTATCCCAAGGTTTAGATAGGGAGGTTCAGGTAAATACTACACTTGAAATTCATTTGCCTTACAGCTAATGATCTTGAAGATAGAAAGTTAAAGTGTTTTATAAAGATCTTGAAGCAAACCTGGAAGCATTGCTCCAGAAAGAATATTTCTATTGTCCATAACAAGCAAACTTACTCTCAGCTCTAAAGTAAGATACCATGTACATCTTCCACAGCTGTTGACTGTCCATCAGTCCTTAAAATGAGTGACAGATGCTGACATCTCTGCTAAGAATGTGTATAGAGACAGGGAAGGTGCATAGAGAATTGTTTCTCCAATAATACTCAGCCATCCTAACTTCAGCAGTATTTCCCCATACAGAGAATGGACTAGAGACAACTAACATGCATATTAGTTTCATTTAATTCAGGCTACTATCTGACCACAGACATCAGGATAAGGGAAACCTACAGAAATGTATGGCAACTGCTGCTTTAGGGTTCTAGACCAGACCCAAATCCTATAAAACCTAGTTTGCTGCTTAAAAAGCCAGGTGGCTTCATACTTATATTTCCATATTGATCTTTCTGCTTGGCTTGAGTCATTCATTCAAGTAGAGAAGAGCATGTCGACAATTGCCTTTGCAATTGAAAAATTTTGCTGTCCCGGAACAATTATCACCAGTAGATTAAACCCAACATGAATTCCTGGCTTCCACAACATACTGTCGTTAAAAACTCCTGCTGAGATTGGGAATAAATTTGAAAGAATTTCTTCTAAGTGCATGATGCTCATTGTGGGCCAGTATCCCCAGAGGTTATTGATAATTAATCTGCTATTGTCTGAGTAATTATGCTGCATCAACAATACCCCAAATACTCCAGGTTGACTTCATTCTCATAAAGTCTTTGAAGTCTATCTGCATAATCTACTGATGAAGTTTATTTCAGTTCTTGAAACTAATTTTATGTCCACTCCTAGGGTAAAACTGACATGATTTTAGGAGATAAGACAGGGTCTTAACTGTTCTAGGGAAGGTGTTTAATCTTACACCAAAAAGGAAACATTGTTGAGGCTCACAAGTGAGTTTAGGAGGAGATCAGAGGTTGAATGAGCCTGTGATATGCCTCCATTGGTAGCTAATAAGATTCCAAATTCCTACTTTATTTAAAATAATTTCCAAACATGTTTCCTGTATTAGTGAAGCCTGCCCTGTTTTTTTCTGCCACCAACATTACTTGCATTGGCCTCAAAAAGTAATGGACAGTGCAAAGAGAGTATGTGTCAATTTTGTGTCTTGTTAAGAATATCTGCGAACAAGATGCATTTCACATTGTTCCCAACAAAGTGTTAAATATATTTGAGGGTAATATGATAATATTTTACATTGATGGATGAAAAACACTGTGTCAATTAGCTTTAAGGTTATGTTCATTTTGGTGATTGGCCCAAGGCTTAATTCATTCTTGAAGAAGGTCCAAGTACAGATGATTTTAGTGCAGAATTCTATCATATTTTCAACAAAGAGCTAATGCCAATACTCCTTAAATTATTCTACTAAATAAAACAGAAGGAACATTGTCAAATGTATTTTATGGGGCCATAGTCACACGGATACCCAAACCATACAAAGATTGAGTAAAGAAAGAGAATTACAGATGAATTTCCTTTATAATCATAAGTGCAAAAATATTCACTCACCTAATCAAAGAACACATCAAAAAGATTGTCTTAGTTAGGCAGTAGTGTGCATGACTTTAATCCTAGCACTGGGGAAGGTAAATCTCTGTAAGCTCCAGGCAAGCCTGGTCTACAGAGTGAGTTTCAGGAAGCCAATTTTACACAGAGAAACCCTATCTCTAAAACCAAAAAAAAAAAAAAGATCATTCACCAAGATCAATTTCAAGTAGGCTTTATCAACAGAGATGAGGAGGTCTCTGCATATGAAAATCAGTCAATGTAATCCACCATATACACAATCTGAAAAAACCAACTTGTGATTATTTCATTGGATGTTGAAAAAGCCTCTGACAAAAATCTAACAATTCTTCATGACAAAAATGCTAGAGCGATAAGAATTGTAAGGACATACCTAAATACAATAAAAGCAAATTTCAGCCAGCCTATAGCCAACATTAAAGTAAACAGAGAGAAACACAAAACAATTCCACTAAAATCAGGAACAAGACAAGGTTGTTCAGTCTCTGGATATCTACTCAATATAGGACTTGAAGTTCTAGCTAGAGTAGTAAGAAGACTGAAGTGGATCAAAAGAATATAAATTGGAAAGGAGAAAGTCAAAGAATGCTTATTGGCAGATAATATGGTAGTATACATGAGCAACCCCCAAAATTCTACCAGGAATCTCCTACAGCAAAGGTTAATAATCAGTAGCCCTCCCATATACAAATGACAAACTAACTGAGAAAGAAATCAGGGAAACAAAACCCTTCACAATAGCCACAAACAGTATAAAATATCTTGGGAGATAATCCTACCCAAGCAAGTGAAAGACAGAAATTACAAATCCTCAAGTCTTTGAAGAAAGAAATTGAAGAAGATTTCAGAAGATGGAAAGATCTGGTCATACTACAAAAAACAATCTGCATATTCAACTCAATTCCCTTCAAAATTCCAACACAACTCTTTACAAACATTGATAGGACAATACTCAGCTTCATATGCTAAAACAAAACAACCCATAATAGCTAAAAGAATCCTGAACAATAATAGAACCTATGTAAGTATCACCATCCATGATTTCAAGTTGTACTACAGAGCCATAGTAATAAAACTTCACATGATATTGGCATATGGTCAGTCAAAATGAGTCAAAGCCCAGACATAGATCTACATACCTATGGACACCTTAATTTTGATAAAGAAGCCATAAATACGCACTGGAAAAAAAGAAAGCATCTTCAACAAATGGTACTTGTCTAATTGGATGTCTGCATGTAGAAGAATGCATATAGACTCATACCTATCACCTTAGACAAAATTCAAATCCAAGTGGATCCAAATCTTCAACCTAAAAGCAGATACACTGAATCTGATTGAAGAAAATGTGGGGAATAGTGTTGAATGTGTTGGCATAGGAGACAACTTCCTTAACACAACAGTGATAGGACAGGCACTAAGATCAGTTAGTGTGACCTCATGAAACTGAAAAGTTTCTGTAAGGCAAAGAACATTGACAGTATGACAAGATGACAGCCTTCAGAATGGGAAAAGATTTTTACCAAGTCCACATCCCATAGAGAACTAATGTCCAAAATATATAAAGAACCCAAGAAATTAAACACCAACAAACCACATTCTATTCACTCCCAGACATTCCCCTTTCATCTTTTAACTATTGCTTGGACCTTGGCTTCTGTGAATTCACTAAATAGTTACATTTGGCTACAATTTTGTAGCTTGTTTAGTGTGTGTGTGTGTGTGTGTGTGTGTGTGTGTGTGTGTGTGTGTGTGTGTATGCAATTATGTTACCTATAAGTATTAACACAATGATATTTTTAGTTTTTATTTCTTTTTCTTGCCTTATTTGAACAACTAGTACTACTTACATAATATTGAGGAGAGATTATGAGACAATTGTTTTGGTATTTTCTGGTTTTAGGTAATTAAAATAAATTGATAAATATGTTTATAATTTTTGTTTGTTCTTTTTAACTTCTGGAGTACATTGTTTCTCAGAGAAGACCAGGATGAGATTAAACACTGACTCTTCATGTTGCACTTTTAAACGCTGGGAATGTAGCTCACAGTATGTCTTGCTTTAGTTATTGATGTTTTATTTTTTTTTCTTGCAAATATCCTTAGTTCAGATAAACATTATCAATAGGATTAATGTGATTTCTTTCCATCTTGAGTTTCTTAGTTTGATCATTTTCTACTTTTGAGTATATAAAATGTATCTATTTTTATTAAATTGCCTTTTGTCATCTTTTAAAGTGATCTCATTTTTTTCTCTTTTGTATTTTCTCATGTGACAAACCATATCAATGGTTATCATGGACTTTAAGAAAACTTGCATTGTCAGGATAAATCTGATTATTGTCATATAGTATTTGTGATATTTTCTAAAATATTGAAATTTTATATGTATGTGGTTATGAAGGATCCTACATTAATTGGATTTTTCATTGCTGTGCTAAAACAGGAAATAAATAATTTAAAAGGAAAGAAGGTTAATTATGGCACACAGTTTCAAAGATTCCAGTGTGTTATGGTTGGATCAGTGCAGTGGACATGTGTGGTCAGAAAAATGATCTTGGCAGCAGCAGTCTGTGGAAGAAGGTGACAAACTTCAGGGAGGTCAGGAAGAGAGAGGAGGTATGGGGACACAGGTACTTTCAAATGCATGCCATCAAAGAGTTCCTTCCTCCACAAGTTCCTTCCATTCCACACAACAGAGTAAGATGCTGAGACCCCTGGACCTTTATTTCTTTATTATACTTAAGGCCCACAAGTGTAACTCAGCATGAAACATGAGCAAGGCTCACTTTAACTGTGTTACTTTATTTGGCTTCTTCTTTTTCTTTTCTTTAAAATGGTAGGTAATTATTTGTTTGTCATTACTTATGAGAAGGTGAATAATCAATTGGAACTTATTTTGTCCTGAAAGGAAAGCAAACTATTGCCACGTTTTCATTGACATACCTAGGAAAGAATCAGAGCTTCTCTGGGTTAAAATTGGGAATACAACTAAGCATGATCAGTGAACAACACTGGCCTCCTTGGCAATGGATGCTAGCTCAAATGCAAGCAATGTGAAATACATAAACTTGAGAATTGTTGCTATTATCACTTAGAAGGGAAGATAATATGAGTGGTGGTTTTAAAATCATTTGAGTAGAATGTTCCTTCTCTTACATATGAATAAACATAATTATAGATAAACTGTCTTCCTACTTTAATAAGAAAATTACATTAATATCAATATTTTACTATCCTATTAACCTTCATTTTAGATTATTACACTTTGGATGTTATGAAAACTGACATATTGAGTACACTTATGTGGAACAGTCCAAACGAATAATCAGTTCATGTACACTTCTTTCAAAGTACCCATTTTAACTAATCAATCTGTGATCCATAAAATAAATCTGAAATGGTAAAAGTGATGGCTCGGTATGTCATTCGGTGCAAATATGATGGCCCGTTTTCAGATTTCTGCACAAAGAGTTTTTTCTCATTGCGGAGGAAAAGTCTAACAACTATTAAAGCTACAAACACCAGAATTAGTCACTTCATGAAAACCAAGTGCAAGCAATTAAAGCCTCCCATTGTTAATCCACACGGCAGGAAAGGGTGACACTTAGGGAAGATCCATCTGGCCTCTCTACAAATGGGAAGTTTATACACATGGACTTCAGCATATGCAGAGGTAGCTGAACCAACCCCTCCAACTAAACAGAAACTATCATGGGGCAGGTTTATGACCACTAGAACTAGCAAGTCCTTCATGATCTTCATCCAAATGGACATATGATTACATAAAATGGGTAGTTTCTTTCTCAAGTATTTATTTGTGTGTAAAAATGTAGGATTTGTTTAACCATTGCCAACTAAAGATCTGAGACCCATATGTTACCCCATAAAAGTACTGGTTAGCAATTTGTTATACGCAAGATACAAATATTACAATAAACTTTCAGAACATTTATTCAGTGAACCTTATGTTGTAAATGGAAACAACAGTATGTCAGGAAATTCTGTAATCACAATTTCACCAAGGATCCTATTTTTTGTGTATCAATGCCTGCAAATTCTGTTAATGTCAATTTGAGAAATCATGGTCAACAGAGGTTTATGCTTAAAGTAATTTGTGGATAAGTGTAGAGGGAAAGAAAGAATCACAGACTACCAGTGAAAATTTGAGAGATCATGCAATGTTTGCCTTTAAGTAGTGGACTAACCTATTAAGTATATCAGAAAAGAATATACACATAGTGAGATGAACAGATTCTATTTAGGTGAGACTTACAGCAGAAAATTGTAGAAATCAACATTACACCAAAGTTCTAACAAATGTGTGTATATGGAAAAGTGGCTATTTTAAGCAATATTGCATTGTAAGTGTAAATGGAGCTTAACTATCATATCTTAAGTATAAAGATATAAGCCATGAGAGAGGGGTCCTAAACATACTGACCAGCCATTAAAGTAGCTACCATTTTTTGCAGATAACCAACTTCATTTCCTGACACTCATGTCATGTTATTCACAGCTCTCTTTAACTCCAACTCCAGGAGAACCAATGCTCTCCTCTGGCCTTGACAATTAGTGGGGGATGTTTTTTATCAGAAATTAAGTAATACAATGGAAATTTAAACTCATTGTCTGGTGAGATAGCTCAGCAGTTAAATGTAGACAAATTTCTAAATAGTCTTATTAAATAATAAATGCAGAGCCAAATACAGGGGTGCAAGCCATAGGGATCATAGCAATAGCCACCAACTAACCTTAGCTCACCATGTCACTGTAGATTCCCAATAGAGCTTCATCCTGTCTAACCTGCACCTTTATTGCCTTCTGGCTTCTCATGGGCTGTAAGCCCAGTCATATCACTTCCTCATCACTGCCTGCCTATACAGGCCTCCAGGTCTCTATAGTTGGTACTGGGATAAAGGTCATCACACTTGGCTGTGTCCTTGAACACACAGAGACTCTGCCTGCCATGTGACCGGATTAAGGGCATATGCTAACACACTGTCTGACTTTTGTTTATAACTGATTATGACCTCTGATCCCTCGGCAAACTTTATTTATTAACATACAAATAAAATATCACCCAAACTTTATTGTGTGTAATAGAATGTCTACCTATCTACTATTAGGATATAAAGAAATGAAAGTTAGTAGTTAGACATTACAATCGAACTTGTAGTCATATTAGGTATGTTTTCAAGGCTAAGCAGAGTTGTATTTTAGATAGACAGGTCATCTTCAAACCTTTCAGAGATCTACAGAATATGGCATTTAACATATTTTAATAACTTATTTTTTATGATTATGAAACATGTTGGCTCCTGGCAGCACCAATCTACCTCAGAGAAGATATGGGCATTGAAGAAACTACATATGGAGTTAACTTTCATTGTGGCAAAAGTTAGCCACTGGGCAACAAAGTGCCCTTGTATCAACTGCTGACAGTATGCTGTCCAAAATGGACAGACAGGATACAACAAAGGACTACCAATTCTTGCCAAGACAAATGTGGTTGTGGCTTTAGCAACAGGCATCCTCTGAGGCCAGGACAATATGGCACCATAGCTGAAGTGGTCTTTACGGTTTGGAAAAGGTACAGTGCCCCTTTCTTTGAAGGTAGCTGAATAGGCAGTGGACCTATGGCTTCTGGTGTACAGTGGAACAGTAGCTGAAACAGTTATTCTTAAAAGAATAACTAGGTTGACAGAGTCTAACCTTTCAATGGTAGACTGGCATTTAATAAAAGAGATGAAGCTACTCACAAGCCAAGAAGAATGGACAGCTGAATTCCACAAACACCAACAATTTCCAGAATTTAAAATCCTGAATCATGACAGGACATTGGTGGAATCCAGGTTTATCTGGTAAATGGACTACTCACACTGAATCTGAGGTAGAGCTGTAGGCCTTGCATACATCCTACTTCACAGATGAGTCTGTCAGATACACTAAGCCTATAGGCTGAAAATGATGCCCCAACATTGCAGAGAAACCTCAGGTGACTG
The DNA here is from genome assembly GCF_903995425.1 of Onychomys torridus. Lineage (NCBI taxonomy): Eukaryota > Metazoa > Chordata > Mammalia > Rodentia > Cricetidae > Onychomys > Onychomys torridus. The sequence goes on along the minus strand of NC_050445.1, from coordinate 149,939,284 downwards.
TCCAGGCAGCAGACTCTTTCTGTCAACTCACAGCCACTCATTTGTACTTCCTATTTTACTAGGTGATATTATTTCCTTCTTGGGTCTCTGAGGGAGCTGAAGATCCCATAGTTGTATTTATTGTTTTCCTTGTTAAGAATTTCAGAAAAGAAACTCACTAAAGAGGTTTAAAGTGTATATATTTGAAAGACATTATAAGGTAGTTTTCTGTTGGTAATATAAGTTAGGATAGAAAGTGAATCAGGTACATTTGGACTTACCAAAATAGGATAAATAATGGAATATTTTCTCTGAGTTTGTCAAATACAAATGGACTACACATGTTGAGGTATTTATTGCTTATGTATATTGTATATAGTTATTGTACTTATTGTATATAGTTTTTCTTATATTACTTATAACTTTTTTATTCCTTTTTAGTTTTATTCAAAAAAGGGGGGATGTGGTGATATTTTATTTGTGATGAAATGTGATCTTTCATAAATAGAAGTCAGGCAGTGGTATCACATGCCCTTAATCCGGTCACATGGCAGGGATAGTCTCTGTGTGTTCAAGGACACAGCCAAGTGTAGTGATCCACACCTTTAATCCTAGTACCAACCATAGAGACCTGGAGGTCTGTATAGGCAGGCAGTGGTGAAGTGATATGACTGGGCTTAGAGCCAATGAGAAGCCAGAACAGGAAGGCAATAAATGCACAGGATAAACAGGATGAAGCTCTCTTGGGAATCTACAGTGACATGGTGAGCTAAGGTTAGTTGGTGGGTATTGTTATGATCTCTGTGGCTTGCAGCCTTGTATTTGGCTCTGTGTTTATTATTTAGTAAAACTATTTAGAAATTCATCCACAGTTAAGAGCACTGGCTGCTTGTCCATAGGACCCAAGTTTAATCCAGAACCCACAAGGCAGTTCACAACTGCCTGTAACCCAGTACCAGAGGATTAGTCATTCTCTTCTGGTATCTAGGGACACCAAGCATTCAGGTAGTGCGTAGGCATACATGCAGACAAAATAACCATATACATAAAATAAATTAAATTTAAAAAAATAAAAAAGAAATTTAGACATAGAAATGTGTTATAATTTTGGGGAAATAAGTTTCCATTCACTAATTGCTTCTTTTGTTTATAAACAGTCAAGGAATATTGCCAATGTTTTTACCACAATTTTGACATGTGAAAAATGAAAATACAGTGTACTTTAGAGATTGCCACAAAGCAAATATTATTTTTGTAAATATTATTACAAGCAATAATGCAATCAGTTTTATGATAGAACTGCTTTTCCTAGGTTGTATCCTCAACAATAAATGTTAACCAACATCATTATTTTTATTTTAAAATTTAGAAAAATGTAATGTCTAAATTAACATTCTTTTAGTCATAAGTCTTACGAAACCTAGTTTGTTTTGATTTGTTTTTCAATTGTTTGTTTGTAGCAAGATTTCACTATGAAGCCCTAACTAACTTGGAACTCATTGTGTAAACCAGTCAGGCTTCAAACTTATGGATGTCCTCCTGCCACTACCTCATGAGATCTAGATTTGTAGAGAGACATAAAATCTCATCTTTAATGGATTAGAAATAAAATGCATGACCTCATATTGCTTTAAGAATATTTCAAATTTCAATCATGCCCTCATCAAGAATTTCAAAAAAAAGATTATAAAATTGTTCTGTTCTGGGTCATTTATGTGCTTTTCCCTGGATAGTTTAATCTCTGTTTTCTCTAACCTTCATTTATTGATGAAGCTACAAACTTCACATTTTCATATCCAGGGAACTAGATTGCCTTACTGAAATTCCTTGAGAAATAGCCTATCACCATCTCTGAGTCAAAACTATAGCAGTCATGAAACAAATTTGTTAATTTTCTTTGGTTTGTGTGTATTTTATGTGTGTTCATGTACTCATGTGTGTACATAGGCACATGTATGCCACAAGCAATCCAGGATGTCATTCTTCACACATTGTCCACATATTTTTGATGCAGCATCTCCCTCTGCTCTGAATATCACCAAGTAAGTAAGCTTTGCTGTCTGACCAGCAAGCCGAAGAGATATATTTATTTTAGCCTTTAGAGCTCAGGGACTAAAGTGTATGCCATAACTCTTTAATTGATTTTAACATGGGGTTTGGGGTGGAACTAAAATCTCCATGCCTACTAAGTAGCAGAACAATTTCCCCAACTTCTGATTCAAGTTTCTGTACCATTGTTGAAGCAGGGGTACCAGCATATGTGTATGCATGTACATAGAGGGCAAAGATTAATATCACAAGTTTTCCTTGATCACTCTTGTATCTTTTTTGCTATGTTTGTTTGCCTTTGAGACAGGGTCTTGCCATTTAGATTTGGATGACCTAGAACTCACTGTGTAGAACAGACTGTCTTCATATATAAAGATCTGCCTGCATAAAAGAATTGGTGACCATGCCTGACCTCCTTATTCTTTTGAGGTAGGGTCTTTCATAGCTTACACTATATTGTTAGTCTTGATAGTCAGTTGGCTTTGGAGATTGCTTTTGCAACCTTCATACCTGGAAGTACAATGCACTACAATGGTCATATATCATTTATATAGATTCTGGGCATCCTAACTCATGTACTCCTGTTTTTACAGCAAACAGTTACTTTCTATGTTCTGGACTCACTTTTTTGTTACTCTTTTACTTTTGGTTAACTTCAATTATTTTTTTAATTTTGAATTTTTTCTCAAAAACTTTAAATTATTTGTTTTATTTTTTGCTAATTTTAATTAAAAATAATTGTATCATTTTCCTTTTCCCTTTCCTCCCTTTAGTCCCTCCCATATGCTCTCCCTCCGATCCTTCCCATACACATTGTTCACTTCTCTTTCATTCAGAACCTCTTTTCCTTTATTAATTATTATTATTATACACACATATGCATTAATGCATTAATACATAGATACAAAGTGCTGAGTGTATTTTGTGTTGCTTGTATATATATATGATTTCAAGACTGACACTTAGTATTCCATAACAAATTTGAGGGCTCATCCTCATCCCTGGGAAAGACTTATTCTCTCTTTCTCTCAGGAGTCATTAGTTTCCTGTAGTTTGTTGTCTAGGTGTAGTGATTCATAAGATTTCCCCCTTTCCATTGGCAATGTTATTTTTCAGCTCTTTATTAAAAATATGTATGTCACCTCCTTCCAGACTGAGCAAAGTGTCCCTGTGTAAGCCCAAGGTTTCAAACAGCCAGCTCATGCACTAAGGACAGGTCCTGGTCCCACAGACTGGGTGCCTTCCAAGCAGATCAAGCTATTCAATTGTCTCACTAATCCAAAGGGCCTGATCCAGCTGGGGGCTCCACAGCCTTTGGTTCATAATTCATGTGCTTCCATTCGTTTGGCTATTTGTCCCCGTGCTTTTTGCAATCTTGGATTCCTGCCTGTACTGAATCCAGGAGGTTTAAATGAATCCCCAGGGGTGCCTTGATCCTAGAGGACATGGGAATGGAGGGGAGGGGCTGAGGGGAAGGTGGGGGTGGGGGCGGGAGGGGGGAGGACAGGGGAACCCATGGCTGATTTATAAAATTTAAAACACATAATAATAAAGAAAAAAATATGTATGTCATTTTGGTTGCAATTATTTCTGTATACAGAGTCCAGAAGAGAGGTCAGCTGCCCTGGAATTGAAGTTATGAACAGTTATGAGCATGTGGGTGCTGGGAATTGAGTCACTAACATCTGGAGGAAGAACCAATACGCTTGACTACTGAGCCGTCTCTCCAGTGAGCAATCCACATTGAAAAAAAAAACAACAGAATTTAAGTGCAAATTTTTGGTTTTACTAAACAAAACACAAAAATATTTTATTAGGGCACAAAAAAATTACAAGTTACTTTATAGGAAAGTTTCAATCAGCCAGGAGACAGGAATTGTGTTCTATGCATCCCTACTTAAATAATCTAGGAGTTAGTTCCTAGTATCATTCTGTGAAACTCCCTCACATTCTGCAAAACTCACCTACAACTTTCGAGCAGTTGGCAGCTTTGTCAAGGTAGCATAGGTTTGAAGAAGCTTCAGATTACACTGAAGAACAGAACACATTAGTCTGTCTTGTCCTGTTTCCCTTTCTATATTAAATACGGAAGTACTTGTAAACTCCACCTAATGTTTAAATGATCCCTAGATTCCACAAAGGGAAACCTACATATAGTTATACTTTTGAAATGAATAAATAAGAATGTAAACATGATCAAGGGAATTTTATTTTATCTTGAGCATATCTTGAGTAATATTCAGCTGTAAAAATTCCATAAACCCATCTATTCTTTTAGAAGAAAACTTACTCCCTATACTCATGATTTCAGGAAAAACATCTTACATAAGCAATTGCTGAATGTGTGGATGTGTATATATTTAATAAGAACATTTATGAAACCATGTAGACTAAATAATTATTGTCACAAAAAATTCTACAAAACTGTTGACCTTTGACTTTCTATATTGTAAATATGATTCATATTCTTTCTAGAAAGATGCCTATTGCTGGTATAAGGCTACCAAGAATATTCTCAGCTGAACTTAAGGACCAGAGCTGTTTAATACATTTCACCAAGAGAAGAATGTTTTTACCATTCTACTTGGACTAGACAGCTATCTATGTATTTTCTTGTGTTTGTGTGTGTATAGTATGTGTTCATTTGTATATACATGTATATGAAGGTGTAGAAGCCCAGGGTTGGCATTCAAATATTCCTTGATTTCTATCCACCTCAGTCAGTGAGTCTGGTTCTTTTATTTTAGCCCAGGGTTCTCTAATAATGACTAGTCTAACTACCCAGATTCTTCTAGTGATCTTATCTCCACATTCCAAGGCTAGAATTACAGGCAGAACAGACACCTTCCCAGAATTTACTTAGGTTCTGAGAATCTAATTCTCACATGTGTTCAGTGAACAATTCAAACCCTGAACCATATTCCAAGCCCTCTGTAAATGGTTTCTTGATACAATTGTCAATTCAGTATTCTAGAAGCCAAGAATATAATTGACTTTAAATGTTTTATAAATTGTTATAGTAATACTATACTGTACTATAATACTATTGAATTATGTTGGTCATCTCATTGTCTATGTACTGTCTTAGAAAACAAATTTGCCTAATGTTTTAGTTCATTACTTCTGGCTATGCCAAAATACCTGAAGCTAGACACATGAAAAAAGAGGTTTATTTAGACCATAGTCTTGGAAGCTGAAAGTCCAAGCACAGGCAGCTCACTGTTTCAGTTCTGGGGAGGACTTTTTGACCTCGTGACCACACAGTCAAGAAGCAGAAGGGGAAATGATAGCACACAGACAGGGGGCAAGTGTATGGAGTGGTATCACTTTATACCAATACTGTCTTGTGAGAACTCATTCACTCCACAGGACCAGCATCAATCCATTCCCAAGGCCTCTGTAGACCTAATTGCCTAACACTGTGCCCCATCTCTTAGGAGCTGCACCACACTAATGCTTCCACACTAAGGACCAAACCTCTGATGTGTGAATCTTATGAGGACAAATTACATACAAACTAATTCCCACCTGCCACAGACTCAGCTTGGGGAGTTCCTGCATATAAAGTTGCTGTTATTTCTGAGTCCACCGCTCTATTAGGTTCACTTTTGATGCACTGTATGTTTTAGGTTTTTACAAACGCATGTAGCATAAGTTCACTATTATGTCATACAGAGAGACTTTCCCAAACTACACAGTCTTGTTCTCTATCTACTCATACCCTACTCCCCATTAAACCTGACACCTCTTGATCTTTTTTTTTTTTTTTTTTTGAGTTTCCCTGTGTAGTTTTAGTGTCTGTCCTGGATCTCACTCTGTAGACCAGGCTGGCCTCAAAGTCACAGAGATCCACCTGGCTCTGCCCCCCAAGGACTGGGATTAAAGACATGTGCCACCACTGCCTGGCTACCTCTTGATGGTTTAACTGACACCACAGTGTTTCCTTTCCTAGGTGTTATAGTGTTTAAACAATGAAGTATACAGTTGCAAGATACATTCAACTTTTACTTCTGAAGTTTGAAGTCTCAGTCTCAGTCTGAAGTCTCAGACTGGAGCCGGGCATTGGTCTTTAATCCCAGCACTCGGGAGGCAGAGCCAGGCGGATCTCTGTGAGTTCAAGGCCAGCCTGGGCTACCAAGTGAGTTCCAGGAAAGGCGCAAAGCTACACAGAGAAACCCTGTCTCGAAAAACAAAAAAAAAAAAAAAAACAAAACAAAAACAAAAAAACAGATACAGCCTGGAAATCAGCAGATTGAGAGGAGGAGAAAGAATCCAGTTCATCTTATCACAGGTTTATGTGACACAGCACCCTTCAAATGACCTTTGTCTTTTGTGTTCTGGTTTTGAGACAGGCATGCATAGAGTTTCAATCTCTTGGGATTCTACTGGGGTTTGACTATGGGAATCATTCTCATTTAACATAGTTCTCAGAAGACTAGTTCCTTCACCTACATGTAGTGTGCATACACATCTCTCCAAAGAATACCACCATCAGCCTCCATCCTTATCTGCATCAAATTAGACATTCTTTCCTTCTGGAAAAGGAACTAAATCTCTCTACTCAGAAAACAATCATTAAACTTGTGCAGCTTCTATTAGAATATACTCCCAGTACATCTTGGTTCAAAGAATGGCAAGCCTAATCCAGACTTAATTGGTTTGGGGTACATGTTCAGTAAGCCAAAAGCTTGTCCTCAAGTAAACTCTTAAAAGAACCCCCTATTTACCAACTTATACCTATGTGCAGTTAGAAATGCATGTGATTACAGTTGGATTGTGGGATGGAATAAAATCATGACCAAGTCTATCAATGAAAATAGAGAATATCCATGCTAGACTCTAGAGTAATCAAACTCTTTCTCTTGAACCTCAGTAAAATGAAGCCCCAAACATTAATTGGGGCCCATGAGGGCCCTCACTCATGTTGCCTGAATGGTCTTTGTCTCTATTCTTTCCCAATTTCTTCCTTTGCCTGGCTTGTCTATTTGACCGTCTTTCTAAGATTAACTCCTACACAGTCTGCATATCATCATATCTATAGTCCCTTGTGTTTGGACTATGACTTCAATCAATATTAATCCTTTGGCTCTCTCTGCCTCCTTGCCTGAGATACTATAAGCTGAATGTCCCATACTCTTGTCAGAAGGTTTTCTGTTTGTCTTTTTGGTTGCAAATACTGCCCACTTTTATGTAAGTTGGAGCTGCAGTATGCTCTCCAAGGCAGTTTTTCAGCTCTTCCCATCATGTATCAGGTTTGTTATTTCCTCTTCTCTGTGTTTCCCATAATTATCTTGGTATAATTATATTTCTTTTATAAAGATGTGTGTGTGTGCACGTGTGTGTGTGTATGTGTGTGTGTGTGTGTGTGTGTGTGTGTGTGTGTGTGTGTGTGTATAAGAGATGTGTAGTGGATAGCCATCCCAGCATTGGCCTGGAAGTTCCAACCCCCATTGAGGCTTCAGTAATGATCACGCCCACAAGGTGGGGCAGAGGAGGGAGCGGAAGACCGAGGATGAAGAGGAGGTTGCTCTCTTGGTTCGGGGACGCTGGACGCAGGAGGTAGACCGAGCAGAGTTCTCCAGAGAACACCGCCGGACTGTGCTATACCTTTGCCAGACCCTGCAACCTACCCCTTCATTTGTAAGTTACCCTACAAAATAAACCTCCCTTTTAACTACATGGAGTGGCCTTAATAATTTCACCAATAGAGATGTGTGAGCATGGTCATGCCACAGTGCACGTGGGAGCGGAGAGGACAACTTAAGATGTCAATCCTTGCCTTCCATGTTGCTTGAGTTGAGATGTGGTCTTTGTTCCCTGCTGCATGTAGCAGGATGGCTGGCCAGTGAGCTCAGAAATTCTCCTATCTACACCTCCCACCTCAGTGGAGGAGCCCTAGGATTAAGCATGTTCATACTTACATGTCTGAGTTTGCTGGGTTGTGCGTATTTGAACTCAGTGCTCATCTGAGTCATCTCCCCATTCTTCTATGGCTGAGCCTATTCATATACTGCACTGCAAATGTGTAACAATGTATACACTTCCAATTAGGGCACAAAACCTTTGAGTATAGATTTCCATTTTTCCTAGAAATCCACATAGTGCTTAAGAGAAAATTAGGTCAATGATATTGATTAAACACACACACACACACACACACACACACACACACACACACACACACACACACAGAATTTGTTTATTATCCTTGGGACTCTGGTAAAATACCAAACTACCCAAACAGGTAATAACCTTTTCTGAGAATACTGTGAGCTAGGACCTTTTATAATCTGGACCCCATTCCTGTAGCACACTCCTTCATCTCATATTGAAAACCTTGTGGTTGCAGAAGACACTTAGCAGTTGAAGGAAGAACAGCCAGATGATGCCCATGCAGAGGGCTATGGGTCCCAGAGACTCCTGACATAAAAGCAAGAGTATTAGATGAAACTTTTTTTTCAGACATACTGTGTTGACAGTTTTGGGAGCCATATGTGCTTTTTTTTATTTATTTATTTATTTATTTATTTTTTACCAAGTGAATTGAGGGGACTCCAGAGCCCTAATTCCTCCTAGCCTATTGTCTTCCTATTTTATCCAGGCAACACAGTTCAAGGATATTTCTTATTTCTTTTTTATTGTTAGCTATTAAGAAGTAAAATTTAAGCCTGGAAGGAACTCAGTGCCTCTCTTTCTGTCCTTTTTCATAGTGCTGATGCCTCACATGACAGACACAGATGGACCAACTGGTCACCAGACCATAGGATCAGACTGTGCATGTTTGGAGCAGAGACAAGGGCATGAGAGTAAAGAAAGTAGAACAGAGCCAAGAACCTGCACCTAAGAAATAGAAGCTTGCATATCTTGAGTAAAAAAGAGGTCCTCAGTCTGCAAACACTTAATCTAAAGTGTCTACACAAATCAATAAAAATGTAGAGCCTCTAATAACTAATGTCTTCACGGATCCTCCCATGCTCTCTCACTTCCAGAGTCCCCAACCCTGCCATCAATGGCACTAATGTCATGTATGCTGTCTATTAAATTTAGAAAAGAATTGTTCTGTCTACCCACATGAAAAATTCATTGCTCCCAGTACTGTAAGTGGCTTTCTGCTTAATATAGGTATATCTTACTTGTCAAATTGCTTTTAGGGGTTAAGTTTTTTTAATTCCCTACTTTTATTTATTATCTTATTACATTCTTAACTGTTGGTGTTTATTTTTTTATTTGACACTCAATGAATTTTCTCTCAGTATGCCTTTTTAGTGCTGGCTGATGTTTTATAACATATTGATTCCCAATATTTTAAACTGACCCACTGTGGCTGTGAGGATCACACTGGAAAGTAAGTTGTTTACATCTTGCTATGAATAGCAGGTAAATGAAATAATAAAAGTTGTCGGATACTGTGGAACAAAAAAGCCAAGTTCTTGTTTGCTCTCTAGGATATATTGCCATGAAGCTTAGGATAAGTTAACTTCAGAAGGTATGAACAGTGAAGTGGTTTGGGCAGCAGGCTCTTATTTTAAACATTAGAGATATTGAAGAAAATTTACAAGAAAACACTATTCAAAACAGAGTTTAATATTTGTCCATCATAAAGTACTTTATTGAAAATGAAACCCTGGGGCTGGAGAGATGGCTCAGTTGTTAAAAAGCACTTGCTGCTCTTGCAAAGGACCTGAGTTTGCTTCCCTCATCCACATGGTATTTCATAAACCATCTATAAATCCTATTGCAGTGGATCTAACACCCTCTTTTGGCCTCTGTGGGCACTGCAAGCATGCTGTGCACAAAAAACACAGAGGCAAAAGACTCAAACATAAAATAAAAATGAATGCAGTTTTAATACATTATAAATAGATTATATATATCCTAATGTTATCAGGTTGTAGAGGCTAAGTCCCTATTTACCTTCTGTGATGCTTTCTGTCTCTGACCTTCAAGGAATCCTTTAGTATCTTGATGTTTTGTGTTCTCTCCCTATAAAATGTAAATAATACTGCTGTGAGCATTTAGAAAATCACTATAATAAGTGACTAACAGATTCCACTTATTGTTTTTATTGTACTTAGTCAGTAAGGAATTGTCTGAACAAGTTCTATAAGTAGAAGTATATGTGTTTGACTTTTTGGCAATTTTCTTTTGAAATATGCATCATATATAACCCATGAAGTCTTACCATCCTCTTCCTCTGATTCAAGGAGATATAACATTTTCATAAAATCAACATTGATTTTCCAGTTAAAGTTGGCCATCTGGTCCCTCAAAGAACTTATTCATACTCTTTTATGACACTGATGATGATAAATTCTAATGTGTGGGCTCACATATCCACTTTTCCAAATATCACACGGTAATTGAGGTCAGGCTATATATATCATTCTTATTTTTACTTACGTAACTTGGCAGAGGGCTTGGCAAAGAGTAGACAATAAGCTGAATAATGGTTGACTAGGCCTAAATGAAATAATTTTTAATGTTACCTTTCCTTGAGCCTAACATTTTCTTTAAGCATCATTGGCAAATATGCTAAGCTCCAGGTTTTCCGTCATTAAATTAGACTCAGGTTGAGTTTGATAATATATATCACAATGCAAGCATTTGAGAGATTGAGACAAGTTTGAAGCCCACTTGGCCTGTGTAGGGAAACTCTACCTAAACAACAAACTATCAAAGGACAAACATGGACAGAAAAAAAGGAAATAGACGTGGAAAGGGAAAGCGGAGCAGAAAAGAGAGGGAGAGTACAGAAGATGAAAGGAGAGGAGAGGAGGAGAAGAGAGAAGAAAGGAACTGAATGGTGGTGGCGCATGCCTGTAATCCCAGCAAGCAGCAGGCAGAGGCAGGTGGATCTCTGTGAGTTCAAGGCCAGCCTGGTCTACAGAGCTAGTCTAGTACAGGCTCCAAAGCTACAGAGAAACCCTGTCTCAAAAAAAAAAAAAAACAAAAAACAAAAAACAAAAAAAAAAAAAAAAAAAAAGAGAGAGAGAGAGAGAGAGAGAAGAGAAGAGAAGAGAAGAGAGGAAAGGAGAGGGGAGCGGAGGGTATAATGAGAAGAAAGGTTGGGAGTCGCTTGAGATTGTGCAGGTAATTGTGTGTTATCCTCTTTAGGTCACTTTAAGTAGACAAGGATTCTGAGTCCTACCCTTGTGTGGACAGTGTCACTTCCCTCCCAACATCTTCTGATGTTCCTTAAATGAGATCTATGTTTCTCCCCTTTAACAGTGTTTTGAAATTGAAGTTTCTTGTCGGGAGAATAAATAATGAAAGAGTTCCAGGTCAGGATGTGGATATCAAGCTCTGCTATCCTAAATATTTTGCTGGCCTTTTTTCAGTACATCTTAGCTTTAGGATGGTGGACAGATAAAACTTTCTCTGAAGTTCTTGCTGTTCTCATGCATGCAGAACTATGAGGAAGAGGACAGATCTAGCAAATGAGCTTAATATACAGAAGACCTCAGGTGGACAATGGTAAGCAAAGACCACTGTCTGAACCAGAGAAACTATGACAGTTTCATACAAGGATGGACTGGGACTGAGCTTAAGAAATTGCTATTCCTAGGCAGTATGCATTATTTTCTGGGACATTAGCTTAAACCTCAAATATTCTTTGTGTTTTGAAGGTATATTGTCATTAGTGTTCATACATGTCAGGCAAGAAACAGTGCTGTGGCTCTTCCCAAATTCCCTCTTTGAGCTGATGTGACATCACAGATGAAATGATGCAACCAGCAGATCGAGTTTGACAGCGTATTAGAGATGACCAAGTTTGGAGGAGACCCAGTCTTAAAACAACAACAACAACAACAACAAAAAAAAACTACATTCATTAGGCTTCGATCTAGTATACAGAGACTATGCTTGTAAAAATAGAAGAACCATAGGGAACCCTGCCCCCACACATGAAAGACTGCAGAATATGTACATAGCATATACACTGAGATTAAAAGCTAGTCAAACTCCCAACTGAGTTGGTTCAGTCTTTGGTTGCCGGCTGTTTTTCCTTATACACTGTGATTTTATGTTTCAGAAAGATTCACAGAATCTAGAGAGAAACCGAGACGGGAGTTAGAAATCCAAGGTGTTGAGACAGTGTCTATTATCCACTGTACTTAGAAGGTCCTGTGGTCAGACGCCAACCGGGAAAGAAGAATGCAAAAAAACAGCAGCATTTTCTGCCTTTCAAATCAAATTCCTTACAAGAGTGCTATTTTAAATATCATATTTATTCTCTATCAATATACATTTCTAAGCTCTTAGATTCCCAAGGAAATGAATGAAAATGGATATGCCTTCCTGACTGGTGTGTGAGGAAGCCCATGGAATGTGTAATACAGAAAGCTTTACAGGAAAAGCGTTTTATAAGCATGTTTAAAAGGGGGATCTATCAAGCCACTTCTATATGCGACTGATTGCTGGCTTGTGTGCTGTGAAGAACAAAACTTCAACTCAAAATGCAAATCATACAGGAATCATAAAAAGCCACAGCCCAACCCCGTTATCACAGCAATTAAGATTTTCAGAGTAAATTCATTTTCTTCCCTGCTTCCTTCTTAAAAGAGAATTTAATGGTCCTAACAATTTTGGGATGTTTTTAGTTAGGATGTTTCAGGTAAATTTTAAGCCAGATTTGTCAAAAATATACACTTTGGGGTATGTATTAAGTCCCTCCCTTAATTAAGCCTTCTGGGGTTTCAATGTGTTGGTATCATTTTAAACCCTGATCAGCACAATTAGACGCACCCTAGACATGTGAGATAAGTGATATACACAAAAACATTTGCAGATACAATGCTTTATCCTCACAGGCTTGGATTTTCTCTTTCCATTAAAAAAAAAAAATCTAGGCTCAAATAAAGAAAAGAAAAAAATTGATTATTTCCAGCTTGTCATACATCTCATTTGGAGTGGGTCAGACCTCTCCATTCACAATTACCACTAGTTAATCTTATCAGAGAAAAATTCAATTACATTTATCAAGGTTATTTCATAGACTGGAGCTATTGGTTTTTTTTTTTAAAAGCATTTTAGTGTTAAGAATGTTAGCAATGTGTTCCTTCAATTTTAAAATAAAAATAAATAATAAATAATGAAAGCATGCTTCCCATATGCTTGTCATTAATGTAGAGATGTAATGAGTAATATTTGACAGCTTTGTGAAAAGGATTATTAATACATAGATTATGGAAGTTTAGGAGGGAGGCTCATAACTTAATAGACTTCAATTCTCAGCCTACACTGACATTTTAAAAAATCTAGTTTCAAATTTGATAACAGATTACCAGCTAGGCTGGAAGCCAAGCACCTGATTAAGGCAATTTAAATGCTTGCAAAGTGGTGAGATTAAAATCAAATAAGTGCCGATTTTTTTTCCCCCTGCTTCACTTATCTTTCCCTGGATTCGTTCCTTAACTACCAGGTGGTAGAGGACTCTGGGTAATTTTCCTCTGTGCCAATTACCCCAGGATGGTTTTTAGGGTGATGCAGAATAATTACTGCACTATCAATCCAAAATGGGCTGCTTAATGTGTTTAAGAGAGATTTTGAGCCTTAGCGGGGAAGCTGCCTGAAGCGTGCTTTGCCTGCCTTGCCAAAGCTCGCTCGGCCTACTCGGATAGTTAACCGTTCAGCGAGAAGGCAGCACACACCCAAGGTGAAAGAAAACAAGGGAAACTCCTGGGAAGCGGTGGGAAAGTTAATGAGCTGCTCCAACGTGAGGCAGGCTGCAGTCGCAGGTGGCTGACAAAGCTAGGCAGGTTAAGAAAATAATATTTATCACCCAGCTGCCAGGGCTGTCTTTATCAAAACTCTTTCTAAAATCCATACAAGACGAAGAAAAACGGGCTTTAAAAAAAAAAATAGAAAGATTGTGAAGGAAACAAAAACAAAAAGCTGCAAGCAGCTGTGATTCAATGGTCTACCCTTGCTGATGGCTTGAAAAGAAATCAGGAGAAAGCAATTGAACCTGACAGCATTTTTTAAACATTTTCCTGACGATAAAGTAGGGGAATCACAAACAATGAGATAGGATTATTTATTTAAAATGAGAATTAAGCTGCAACTCTGAAATGACACTACTAAATTCTATTTGGTAGCAACCTCAAATTAAGTAATGTCTTCCATCTGCTGAGCCCGCTCTGAATTTTGTTAATTATCGTTATTTGAATGTAAATTTTGAGTTTTAGCCAGTTTGCTCAAAGAGGCACAGTGGTAATTTAAAATAAAAAATAAAGAAATCATTGCATATAAAGGGGCTGCTTTTGTTTTCTTCATTTAGTTATTTCTTTATATTAGTCTTCAGATGATCCATCTCCTCTTTTTTCAGTGTGGCGAGGGCTTTTTCTTTTAATTATTTAATCAAAGACTGATTTATGATTTAGCTTAACAGATGGTTTGTGATACTGTGAGTCAAAGTGTTTTATTTTAGAGCAAGCTGGCATTTGAAATGGTGCTGTATGTGTGCGTGTGCATGCATGCCTGTGTGAAGCTGCTTCTGTGTAGGGGTATCGGGTCCTCTCCTGGTATGCATCTGGAAATATGAGCTTCTGAGTGTGACCCCCATAGTGAAGTGTTCCACACGAAACTGATTTATCAAGATAACTATTCCTGGCTTCTAACCCTGGTAATCAGCTTCGTTTGCAAGAGAGAAAGAAGGGATAACGATAGTTGAGGGAAACACATGCTGTCCTGTGTTCTAAGTATACAAGTCAAACTCCATGTTAGAAAGAAAATCATGATCCTCCAGTCCATAGGAAATGGACTGCTGTCCATTCTGACAGATGCCCCAGTTTATACAGCAAGGCTACCACACAATCCATTTAAGATTATCACATTACACTATATTTACTTCTGAGGTCTCTAATAATTATATCTGCACTTGAAAAGCCCCAGGATTTCAGCTACTGTGTCACAGATTTAGACTCAAACATTTTCATTTGATGGCAAAGTGAGAAGTACTCTTTAGTGGCAAGACAATTATCTGATTCTACTAATAAATGACTGCACTACTCGTCATTTTTAATTGAACAATTATGGGATAGTGCACTGTCAGTTGATTGTATGAGTCATTTCATAAATGTCAAAAATCTCTTTAAATGAATTATGAAGCTCCAAAATAACTCCGGCAATCAGCCAGCAATAACACAATAATCTGTTTACCCTGTTGTCAGCTGAACTCTTACCATTTTGTGGAGGGGAAAGAGGCTAACAGGAAACCAGAACTCAGAGATGGAGAATGTTCTTCAGGGTTACGTCCAGTTTAAGGTGAAGTAACTAGCCAAGCTGCGACTGCACAAACAGTGAGTGCTTCCGGCAGGTTGTCTGTATACAGAACATTTCAGTAGACCGTCTGTGTCCTGGGTGTAGTATGTGGAGGCCAGGGAACTCTTGAGTCCGGGCTCATATACTTTGAAAATTCCCATCCAGACTTGGTCTTCCCCAGTCTGTGCATTTGGTTGACTCAAGCCTCAGCCCTATCTTACACTCCCACTTAAGCTGAATACACTAAATCATTCCTTAATGTCCAGTAAGCTGTATTTTAAAATTTAGACTCAGAAGAGATGCCTAACAGTTACCCTGGCATCTTTTTTTTTCTCAAACTATGTTGTTGATATGTGGCAAGTCCAACACATCTATATATACTAATATTTTAGGTTCTTTGTGTCAGAATGTAATCAGGGATTGTGTTTCACTTAAAGAGAAAGTTAACTGATCACAGAATAAATGTTTGGATGATGTCATGATGATTTTATTGCAAAATAAATATTTTTAGGTAACATTACATTTGTTAAAAGTATACCCTAATTTTACAAGTTGCACATTGGTTATTTAATATATAGTTTTGATACATCTTTTCATCCGGTCACTTTCTACTTGACTGCATTCATTATATTAGCTGTGACTATTTTCTATGATCTTCCACAATGCAAAGTATAGGCAGAGATCTTTATGTATATCTTCAGATAAAGGTTTCATTTATAAATTTCTTTATGGAATAAAACTGACAAAATGAGAGGTACAGCCTTGATTTTGTACTGGATTTTGTATTAGAGTAGGATAATTTACTTCAATTCATTCAGTGTGTTTGAATGAAACCCATTCACTACTTTTTCCTGATGTGCATCTAAATAATCATAACTTAACTGCCCCTCACTTAAGACATGTAGAAGACACAGAGCCATGTTCCATTTCTGCTTTGGAAATGGTCTATTTGCTGTTGGTGGTGATAACACAAAATGTGAGCTTTGTTTTCAATAAAACATTCTCCTGAACTCCTTCCTGAACAGATATCAGACATATATAGTCTGAGGTAGCTAAAGTAACTTAAAAGGTTCTATCCAAAAGCAAATTTTTATAAGTTGTGAAAACATGAAGTACCCTGTGAGATGGCTCAGTGGGTAACAAATGTCACTTGCCACCAAGGCTAATGACTTGAGTTCCATCACCAAATGATGGAAGTAGAGAATTGAATCCTACAAGTTGTCCTCTAACCTCCACACATATGCTGTGGTGCATGTCTGCGCGTGCGTGCGCGCGCGCGCACGCACACACACACACACACATATATACCCCACATACTCACACATCTCACACATGTAATATATAATAAAACATTTAGTAGAAAGAAATCACAAAGAAGGATGGAAATGATAGTATTGAGCAACCTGCCTTACAATATTTAAAGGTAAAAATTAATGACATCCTTATTTATTTTTTAAAAGAATTTCAGTGAAAAATTTTAATTTTTATTTGTTTTTTATTTTAATTTCTTTTTTTTCCTTTCACATACCTCCACAGCCAAGCACTGGGCTGAGCTCCTGAAGTCCAGACATCCTTATTTCTAACGGACTAGACCAACAACGGTGGTCCTGCAATTCTCTTACCACATTTGCCATCAGCATTGTATGCACACAAAACTCAGAGAGGCAAAGAAAAACCACTGTAAAGCCCACACAGTGTCTTCAGAGAGTGTAAAGAAAGAGATGAGACATAATAAATGTGTGTTGTGTGGTCGACAGAACTGACACAGTCCTGGATGAATCATTCACTGTTGACCGGGGCCATGACCTTAAATGACAAACTCCCTCACCTACCCTGTCCTTACTCTTTTATACAGTTTTGTCTATAGTGACTGGTACCTTAGAAACATCTTTTGAAATGGGTTCCTCATATAGTTTCCTATAAAGTTTAAATAAACTTAGATTTAAAAAATACTAAGTGAATTTTTTTGCCTACTAAAAAATATTTCATAAACAATTACTCTATTGTATTGACCACTTCAAAAGAAATTAAATGTATTGATGTAAAATTTTACTGAATGTGAAAACATTTATTAGATGCTGTTCCCCTATGCTACTAACATACTGCCTTTTAATCACGTTATTATGCAGTCTCACTAAAAAGATGTCAGAATCGGAACTATGTACTCCATAGTTTCCAATAAATAAGGTAGAATAATAATATAACCTTGATTGTAGCAAAAGCTTGCTGGTCTTCTAGCCTGCATTATAGCCAATGATATCACCAAAATTGTAAGGGGGAAAGTACAAAATCCAATGTATGCTTGTGTGTGTTTGTGTATATATATATGAAATTATTAAGGACACTCCACGTAGTTAAAAGGGAGGTTTATTTTGTGGGGTAACTTACAAATGAAGGGATAGGTTGCATGGTCTGGCAAAGGTATGGCACAGTCCGGCGGTGTTCTCTGGGGAGCTCTGCTCGGTCTACCTCCAGCGTCCAGGGTCCCAGCACCAAGAGAGACCTCCTCTCGATCCTGGGTCTTCCGCTTCCTTCCTCCACCCCACCTTGTGGATGTGACCATTACGGAAGCCTCAATGGGGGTTGGAATTTCCAGGCCAATGCTGGGATGGCCACCTACTATATATATAAAGAAAATCAACACTTTATAAATAAAAAATAATAATTGGGCATCATCTAAGTCACACTTCTTGTATCAAATTACAAACTATTATATATGATATTGAGTATCTGAAGTTAATTTTAATCCAATGAATTAAAATAGAACTTATTTAATAAGTGTCTACTGATAACTTATAAAAGTTATAGGACAATTGGATGAATATTTGAGCTCCAGATTCAGTGTGGTACCCAAGAATAAGGTGGAGAACAATTGAGGAAGAGACCTGACCACAACCTGGAGTCTCCACACATCTGTGCACCTGCACACATATGAACACACACACACACACACACACACACACACACACACACACACACAAATATGTGCACAGAATTACACTCAGCACTTAGCAAATGAATTTTAAAAGAATGAATTTCTAACTTAAAAAATGGTCTGTTTTTATTTTTTACTTTGTCAAGTCTTGCTTCTTCTTCTCTTAGTAATTTCAAATAGGGCCATATTTATATTTATTAGTATCAGTATTGCTTCTCTAGTCATGCCAGTGAAGGATGCATTTTAAAACCTATTCATTTAATCATTAAATAAATAAAAGCATATGCCATGTTTCCTTCCAATATAAGCATTAAACTACCAATCAGGGATTCAGGAAAGATGAATTGATAGAGCAGAAGGTTACTCTTACTCCTACCCTGATCTCTTAAAGGCTGAAGAGAATGCACATTGAGAAAAAGTTATTAAGAAAAGATAGCTAAGATAGATGGGATTTGAAGGAATTTGTAAGAAGCCAAAATGCAATGAATTGTGTCTTATAGTTGGTGTTTGGAGAGCCTTCTGCATTATTTAAAGCTACCATAAAATGTTTTTGTCTCTTAAAGTTCACTTTTCAATATATTAGTCATAAAACTGAAACAATAATTAGAGGATTGGGCTGGTAGGATTCAATTTCTAAAGCTTAGAGACGCTTGCATACTGCAGGCTGCCCTCAGACATTTTAAGAGGGAGGCAAAAGATGGAAGTAAAACAGAGTGCTTGATAAATTCAGAGAAGTGATTGTTTCTAGGGAATAAGCAGAAGTATCACTTGTTTGAACTCCTGTCCTCACTGTTTCTGGTCTTCCTATAGTACTTATGCTTACTTTACCTCTCCTCAACCCCCATCTTTCTCCCTGTGTCCATCTTCCTTGATGGCATCTCTTGTTTCTGACTTTTCTTTTTCCAGTAGCATATTCTATGTCCAGATCCTGTTTTCACTCTCCACCAAGTAGCTGCAGCCTTGCAGTGAAGGATCTACAGACAAAAGCTTTGTGTGAATCGAGGTTGCTAGCCTGGCTGTAGCTTAGCTTTTTGATGAAAGACCCAGTAAGAAATTCAGAAACTAAGAGGGCACACTGATGGTTTGTTCTCACACTGATTCCAAAGTATTTTCAGTCTGTGAATAAATTCTCCTTCTTCATGTTTCCAGGCCAGTTTCCAATCAGATGTTCCCAATTATCTCCTGGGCATTCTCTAGGTCACTTTCATTGTCTTGGCATAGAAATTTCAATATAGCCCCAAATAAGCTCTCATATTCTCTCTCCACCAAACCATCATTACTCTACCCCTCCCTCCCTTTCTTCTGTCCTCCCTTCTCCCATTCTTTCCTCCTTTCTCTGTTTTTGCCTCTCTTCATCTTTTCATTCTTCACTTTTCTTTCTTTTCACCAATGAACTGGAACATAGGTCCTTTTATAGAGAAGTCAAGAACTCCACCACTACACTGTACTTCCAAGCCTCTTTCTCTTTCTGTTTTGGGATAGGATGCTCGTCATGTTCCTGCCTCAGATTTCCAAGCAGATGGAACTGTAGTTAAGTTCTTCTTTTCTCCCCTCCTAATCCTCTCTCCATTCTTCTCCCCTCTCCTCTCCTCTCTTCTCCACTCATCTCCTCTCCTCATCCTCTGCCTTCTCCTCTTCTCCCCTCCACTTTTCTCCTCTTTTATATTTATGGATGGTTGAGCTCTTGGTCATCCCCACCACTGGCTGCTCTTTTCAGCTGCTGCTTGTCATCCTCCTCTTATCTAGATCCAATTCTTCTATTTACAGATTCTTCCCAGAATTACCCCATAGTTCTTGCAACCTTGGCTTCCTCCCATTCGAGTGAACTTGCTTTAAACAAATGACCTGCACTAATAGATTACTTCCACCTTCTAAACTTGTCCTGTGGCATGTTTTCTATTTCTTACTCACTGTGTGGCATTGTTCACGAGTCCTCTTTATAAATACATATTGTCCTTGCTTGAAAGGTAAGTTTCTTGTTATTTTATTAGGAAAGCTGATCATTCAAGAACACATTTGAAAAATGAAAATAAAGTAATCAATTCACATTTAGCATAAATATTCTTGTTAGTCTACCTTTCTGAAAATAATTCCCAAAAGCCTTTGCAACCTCCCAGGGTCCTCATCGTTCTCCAATACATGCTGCTCTTCCTATCATTTTGGCCTTCATCTAGGAATCTCATTTGCTGCCACCAGCATTTCCTTCCTCTTCTTTTCTCTCCTTCTTTTCCCTCTCAGTTCCTCTCCTCTCCTCTTTTTCTATTTGTGGTTGATGAGGTTCTTTTCATTTCATCATAAATTTTCCTGTAATATTATGTCGGGTTCTGTAAGGATTTCCTGACCTGACCAGGCAGTTGGCATCTTTAACGTATTGTTCTCATTGGATTTACTATTAAGGACTGCCCTACTCGGCATAATAGGTACCCAAATTTTTCATTCTGTGATAAGATGTGAACATACAAGTATCTTAATCTCTCTCTGCCTTTTGTTTCAGAATTGTGGAAGTCTTAACTAGAGGATCTTGGGTAGGGCTTTGATGTGTTATGTCTTAGGATATGGTTTGGGGAAAATGAGAAGTGGCAAGTAGACTGGTGCTGTAAAGCTTTTATCTGCAACCATAAGATTCCTCACGATAGCTGTATTACATGACAAAAAATACATCAAATAAGAATGATATTAATTGTAGCATGGCAACAAAGTGATACAAGGTGGAGAGAAGAATGAAGTCTAGAACAACTCTCAGGTTTCTGGATTTACCACATGTGGATTCCCAACAAAAGACAAGAAGTGAAGGAGACAAGCGGGTTAGAACATCTGAACTGAGCTACGTTCCATGCACTTAAAATACACATTTCCCACCACAGATAACTTTGACATCAGATTGAAAGTTTCATCTTCTGTCTAGATCCAGATGTTGACTTTTCTGTTTCTCTTTATAAAGCAGAGGATCAGAGAGCAGTTGCAGCTTGTATACACTTTCTGTCCTGCCTGTTCAACCCTGTCTTATGGTGTGAAAACAGTCACATGAGACAGACAACAAAATGATATTCACAAAACAGGTTTCAAAACAGATGCAACTAGGAACCACATCCCTAACCTCTCATATGGACAACCTCTCTTATGGAGGCCCTCACTACCAACAAGAATGTTTGCAGAGTAGGTGAGATTGCTGAACCGGGGAGGCTAGACCATATGCAGAGATGTCATTGAAATGGTCAGAGATGTCAGGAGTATTAGAAAACAGGAAACAGAGATGTCATGGAAATAAGGACATAGAGATTGTCAATAATGCTATGTTAATGTGTCAGAATGCTTTAGTAAACATAGACAATTTTTTTTTTTTTTTAAGAAATGATCTCAGACTAGATTTTGCAACAAGATGGTCATTAGTGACCTGAGAATGAGATGTTTCAATAGAATGTGGTGGCAGATGTCATTATGCAGGACATTGAGGGGTCAATGCAAATATAAAAGTGACATCAACAGATGTTAATTATTCTCTGAAATTTGGCACAAGGAGAAGACTGACATCTTAATTCAAGAGAGGAGCTTCATGTGGTGCCCAATTTGCACTTGTCTGTGACCTTCTGTGTACAGTTAGAAAGGGAAGAACATTTTTAATCAATAATTATATTGTTGCTTCAATTAAACACTTTACATTTTGTAATTAGTAATCACCCTACTTGTCATTCTGGCAAATTGAATGTTTCAGAGACTTTGAAATATAGTTAAGACTTACATGTGTAAGCCCACTGACGGTAGAGATGTCTCTTTCCAGCTACACAACTCACTGCCTTCTTCAACCATCCCTTTCCCATTTTCTAGAACTAACATGTCTTCTTTATTTGATGAGGAACAGAGCATGATGTGTTCATTCTCATTCACTTTAGTAGCTCCTGATTTCTACGTAATTAACTTGTGTTAAACTATGGTGTGAGTTCTACACTTGAGGTGCCAGGCTCTTAAGCTGTGGTTTCTGAATAAAAGACTATACTCACCTACAGGAACTGGGGCATAGGCTTCTAATCAATATAAATGTTAATATGTATAAGAGTAATTACAAAAGTGTATTTGTAGATTTGTATAGTGATTTGAAGAAAGATTTGAATACTGAGATAATCTAAAAGAAATAAATTGAATATTTAATCTTCAAAATAAATCTCTGAATTGAGGATTCTCAGCACCCCATCATTCTGTCTTATCTAATCATGAACCAAATGAGGTTTAGACTATGTGTGTAGAAAATGACAGCGTGGTGCCAACACTTAATTGTGTGCCTAGCTCTTTGACTGCTTTCTGTGAAATAGCAGAATGCCTACAATTTTAATAGTTAATCAAGAGAAGAGGTTTGTTTGGCTCACACATGTGGAGGCTAGAAGATTGTGGATGGGCATCAGCATCTGGCCAGATGTTGTTCATGAGGTACACCAAGAAAAAAGGGGTAAAAAGGGAACCAGAGGCACTATAGCAGCCATGCAAGGACAACTCCATCCTGTCCTAAATGAGTTACCCTGTTTTGCATACTGAGCTCCTAAAGCCTTAACAGGAGTTTGAGTGAGGGAAATCTGCTTCTAAACCTAGGAGTCTATTTTGCAGAAGAATTTTATATAAAAAATACAATCTATCCATAAACCATATATTACACACATATGTACATACACATACATGTATATATTACACACACCCACTCATATACTCACACGTTCCCTACACATGTATGTGTATAAACTGATTGAAAAACAATTGGTCTTTGTATTCATGAGATTCTTCCTCAAATTCAACTAACCTTAGATGGAAAATATTAAGTAAAATGTTTGCTTCTGAGATGAATGTGTAAGAACCTTCTCTGTTGTCCTAATTTATTGAAGACAGTAAAATGACTTTTTTGCTGTGGGACGTTCTGTATGTCAAATGTGTTGCTCTGATTGGTTAAAATGAATAAAGTGCTGATTGGCCAGTAGCCAGGCAGTAAGGATAGGGTAGCTGGGACAAGGAAGAGGAGGAGGCTGGGAACAGGAAGGCTGGCGGGACACTGTCTGCTGCTGCCATGAGAAGCAACATGTAAAGATACTGGTAAGCCACAAGCCATGTGGCAAAGTATAGACTAACAGAAATGGGTTAATTTAAGATAGAAAAGGTAGATAACAAGCAGCCTGCCATGGCCATACATTTTGTAAGCAATATAAGTCTCTGTGTGCTTTCTTGGTTGGGTCTGAGCGACTGTGGGACTGGCGGATAAGAGAGATTTGTCCTGACTGGGCCAGGCAGAAAAACTCCAACTACAGACTTTTTATGTAGTAATTGCATTATCCGTGATTTAATAAATAATCTAGAGGCTACTTAAGTTATGTAGATGACATATTGTGTGATATGCATACATATCACTCCATTTGGTATAAAGGACTTAAACATCTTTGTAATTTAGTGCTTGTGAGAAATCTTGGAACAAATTTATGATACAGAAAACAGAAGTGTGTATGTGTGTATATGTATATACTTCCATGTGTTAATTTACTCCTGTGATATATATATATACATTTCTATGTGTCCTTTGTGAATTAGGTTTGTCATTCTTTTATTACCATGAGAAAATTAATTGCTGAATGCTGAAGAATCTTCTGGAATCTACATTCATTATTTGAAAAAGATTTCATTATTCCTTGCCTGAGAGATTAGGTGAGGATTAGTAGAAGGGGATGGCTACACACAAATGCTTCCATAAAGAGGAAGGAAATCAGCAGATTTAGAACACACTGACCACGGCACTGCGGTGCCTGTGCAGCACTCACTGTAAAGGTGGGTTTGGAAGGCTGTAGAGCCTCCTTCTTTCATCTGCTACTAATTTAGAGAAGTGTTGAACAGACTCTGGTGTGAATGTAGAAAACTGTGATGAACTTTTATTGAATGATAGACCCAAGGGGGTTTTACTCTCATTGCCTCATTATAGAGATAAAGAAACTGAAGACAAGAGGGGGTGTCATTGGCTCAAGGTGACAAAGCCAGAGCACACTGGGGCCAGGATTCAAATAAGGAAGATGGCGCTAGAAACTTACTCCCCCCACAACAACTAAGATGTTGTGATAACACAGTAATCTGAAAATAATGGGGGGGGGGCTGTCAGTTGTCATGGAAAGTCCATTCATTCATTAAGAGAATTGAAAGTGACCCTTACATTTCTTTGATAATTACATAGGATAGTGTTTCTTATAGTAGTACAGGTTCAAATTATTCTATTTCATTTCCCATGTGTCTCTAAGACATTACTCATTAAGTCCCCTCAGTATTTCTTGACCAGTTGTTAGAGTAGCAAAAAGTTTCTGGTTTCTCAGTCATGAATGTAGTATGATACTTGTTACAAAGCACACACAATCCACAGGATATTATAATCCATGTTGGGAAATGGGAAAGTTATACATTCTTAAACTCCAGAATAAATGGACTCTATTTTAGATTGATATTGTAGGAAAAGAAGCCACACCCCAACCTCGCTGGAAACACACCCCAGCCTCCACACTCATACACCTCAACTCCCACATTCACAACATACCCCAGGCTCCCCACACACATACACTCCAACCCTCATATCATATGCTCCAATCCTCATATTCACATACTCCAGTCTCCATACTAACACACCCAAGCTTTCCCCACACATAATTCAGCCTTAACACTCACATATCCCAGACTCCACATCCACATCCATCCCTGCTACTTACTAATTGTTCCCTATAAAGCATCATTTTTTCCCTTTCTATGATGTTTACATTTTTAAATTGTGTCATTGATGACCCAGTTGATATGGAGATTTTGAAAGGACATTACAAGCAGGAGAGCTAAAGGGTGAGGAAGAAGGGAGCAAGGGTCAAGAGAGCTGTCTTGGGAAGGGCTGAATATAGAGCCCTCTCTTGTTGAGGCTGAAAATTATATTACTAGACCTCACCTGCTGTTCCTTGTTCCTAGGAGCACATAAGGTGCGATGGTGCTTAATGTCTTCCCTCAGCCTTTGGCTTTTCCCATCTATCAGGACACAGCACACAAATCAACCACAAAATGCCCTGTTGAGATTTCCTCCAGCTGATAACCTCAGGGGTACAGTGAGTTAAACTATTCCAGCTTTTTTAAAGGGGTACCTTTGTTAATGAGCTTATGTACAGCATTCATTTAATGGGACTCTTTTAAGTAATATCTTAGTTGTTCAGAGTACTACCTTTCTAGATCCCTTTTCTCCTGCCAGTCAAAGAACTTGCGATTACACAAAACAAACCACTACCACACATAGTATTATAGAATGAAATTTAATTAACAAAAATATCAAAAGAACATAAAATTAGCATTAGGCAAGCAGGCAGTCAATGATATTGAGAACTCCTGGGGCATCTCAGTCTTTAAACATCATACTTACCTCGTTTATGTCACTGATAATGTTTAAAATAATCCTCATTATCTCAACAGCCATCTGAGCCGCTTGCTGCTTCCTGGGGTTTACACATCTCCCAACTTTCCTCTCAACTATTCTGCTGAGTGAGCGATGATCATGCCGGTCTCAGAAAGATCTGAGGTACCTAGGTAGGCTGCTCAGTGGGATGCACAAGGAGGTGTCTGTGTTTACAGATCTCTGACCTCTGCTGGCATGAAGCACAGTTAGTATACAATTCATCTAGAGACCTTACCAGTGACTTTGGTCTTTCCTCTTCTATGGACCCTCCCTTCTTATTTCCCTATTAATTTTTCCTCTCTCCTCCCTTCCTTCCTTTTCTTATTTTTTCCACTTTGCTTTTCTAACTACCCAACAGGAGTCTTTATTACATAGGAAGAAATATTAGACTATGAAAACCACTATCTACAAGGGGAAATAAATCTAGTAGCAAATACTGTGTTTCTTTAACAAACAAAAAGTAGGTTAACTTCTTTATATTCTGATCTTCTGTTTCATATAAAACATCAGGGATGACTTGCTTAAACAGCTCAACAAGAAAAGATGAAGTACTGAAGGGTCCATGAGAAAGGAGGAAGAGACCAGAAATGAACTGGTTATTCTGGTGCCCACGACAGAGTGGAGTGAAAATCAATAAAAACTTTATGGGGAACAAAGAAAATCTACTCAACTTTAAGGAGTTCAAAATCAAAGCAAATGACAATGTGAGGACATTTTGTATGCTTACTTTACAACTTTGCAATAGGCACATGAAACTTCATGTGTAAATTGAAAACAATTAAATAAATGTTTATATCAACATAAGTTATTTAATAAATAAATTTTTAAATTAAAATGTATGTATAGTAAATCTTCAAAGAGTAATATAAAGTGGTAAAAATTATATGGCAGGAAGATGTTATCAAAGTACTACTAAAATTTTGGCAAAGAAAGATTTTGTAGCCTCTCAAACTCTAAATTTGGAATTATACATGCTCTTAAATTCAGAGAATGTTGGATCATTTATTTTAGTCCTTGCTCTGCTTTTTTATTGAAGGTGTCTTACAGTGTAGCTCAATGTTGGCCTTGCATTAGATACATTACTTTCTCAGCACTGGCATTAAAGGTATATCAGACATTCCCTTTCTTTGTCTATCTGTCTATCTATCTATCTGTCTATCTATCTATCTATCTATCTATCTATCTATCTATCTATCTCTCATATCTTAAATTAAGAATGCTAAGCTTGTAGATTCTATGCAAATATCATGAAATTCAAACCACACAATAATCTGAGCATTTGGGTAGCCATTCCTTCAGATAGGGGTTAGTCAGCCAGTACTGGAACTATTGTTTATTAAATTTATTTACTTATTTTGCACCCCAACTGCAGTTTCCCCTCCCTCCTCTCCTCTCATTCCCTCCCTCTACCTCCTCTCCCCCTATCCACTCCTCCTCTCTTTCTGTTCAGAATGGGCAGGCCTCCCATGGGTGTCAACAAAGACTGGCATATCAAGGTGCTGTAGGACTAAGCTCCTCTCTGTGTATTAAGGCTGGGCAAAGCAACTCAGTATGTGGAATAGGTGTTCAAAAGCCAGCCAAAGCATTAGGGACAGGCCCCAATCCCACTGTTTGGAGTCCCACAAATGGACCAAGCTACACAACTGTCATATATATGTAGAGTGCCTTGATTGGTCCCATGCAGAACCTGGCTGTTGGTTTGGGGGTCTTTGAGTTACTACGAGGCCAGGTTAGTAGCTTCTGTGAGTTTTCTTGCAATGGTCTCAACTCCTCTGGCTTCTACAATCCTTCCTCCCTCTATTCAGCAGGATTTCTCAAGTTCAGCTTAATATTTGGCTATGGGTCTCTGCATCTGTTTCCAACATTTACTACATGAGGACTCTCTAATGACAACTAGGGTAGAATCACATGTGGTGATATATTGTGTCCCATAATATATTTGCAACCTAATAAACTTATCTGGGGTCAGAGAACAGAATAGCCACTAGATACAGATGCCAGAATATGGTGGCACACATGCCTTTAATCCTATCACTTGGGAGGCAGAGATCCATCCGGATATCTGTGAGTTCAAGGCCACACTGGAAACAGCCAGGCATGGTGACTCATACCTTTAATCCCAGGAAGTGATGGCAAAAATCAGAAAGGTATATAAGGTGTGATAAACCAGGAACTAGAGCTGGTTAAGCTTTTAGGCTTTGGAGCAGCACAGTTCAGCTGAGAGGCTTCCAGTCTAAGGAGACAGGTCAAGCTGAGGAATTGTCAAGGGGAGGTAGTTGTGGCCTGTTCTGTTTCTCTGGTCTTTCAGCGTTCACCCCAATACCTGGTCCTGGGTTTGTTTTTATTAATAAGACCTGTTAAAATTCATGCTTCAGTCAGAAATTTATGAGTGTAGCAGAATAGTTTTATGTGTCATTATGTTGACTTTTTTTTTTTTTTGCAATCATGTTTGGTTGTATCTTAGTTAGCTCTCTGGGGATCTAGACTCTGGGTTCTGGCACTCTAGGCAGTCAGCAATGCAAAGGAAACTCCCAGGAATTGACAAGGATGACCGCAGGTAAGACTCCTAGCAATGGTGGATATATAGCCTCAACTGCCAGTGAAGGGATTGGGACCCTGCCCAGCCACATAACCTTTTACCTGTAGTCTGTCCTGCCTATGGGGTATTTTGCGGTAGGGGGATGCAGAAATTTTGGGGTGGCCAACCGATGACTAGTCCAGCATGAGACCCATGCCACGAGACTGAGTACTAGGATTCTTTTATTTGATCTTGGCATTGAGAAAGCCCTCGAGGCTCTCACTGTTTCAGGCAGTTCTCAGCCCTGTGCTGAGCCTGTAGAACTCCCAGAGCTTCACCCATGGTTTCCAACTTCATGCTCAGCAGGCCTGAGTTCCTGGTATGACTCCTCCTCCGTTCAGTAAGAGGATTGGATTTTTTTCCTCTTCTCCCCATTTCCTAACTCAATCTTAATTGGAGATAGATCAGTTAAAACAGGATTAGAGGGTATTTATAGATACTCATAGATTCTGTGATGTAGAAGCTGAATAGTACTCAATGGTCAGGAATTCAGGAGGGAGGGTTTTTTTGAGAATGATGGTGGGGCAGAGGTACAGAAGTGTGTTGGTGCATAGGGAAAGGAAGAGAATGAAAAGAGAAAGAAAGTGATAGGGGACTCAAGGTCCAGTATCTAAAAAGAAGTATTATATGGAACATACATCTCTACGTCTTAGTATTTTGATACTTAAAACTGGCTCATTTTTTTTTTTTTCAACATTGGAAACTATTTGACAGACAGAGTGATACAGAGACAGGCAGACAGACAAAGGGGAGAGAGACAGGTTAGTTGACATTCATATTCCTAAGAACACCTATAAAAACACTGTTCTCCCAGGAATCAAATCAGTTGTTCTGTGGGTACCTTTAGAATTCAAAAGTGCCAGAATCTTTAACTCTGAGTGGATGGCACTGAACGACATTAACCTTTTCACTCGCTCTAACAAAGACAAGTGAAGACAAGAGGTAGCAGGACTGCTTCTCAGCCGTGTTTCGTATCTAGCCCAAGGCCCTCAGCACTCAACAATTATCACACACTTCAGAACTCATTTTCTACATGTTTTCTTACACTGTTTTTGTACTAACCCTGCAATACCACAACCTCATTAACTCGTTTTTCTAAAGGAAAGGAACTTTAAGTGAGGACATAGAAGACATAATTATTCAGTAAGATAATATTAAACAATCTTTGTAGATATTGTGAATAATATTGGCCCTCATCCTAAGTGCATGTGGTTTTTGTTTTGTTTTGTTTTTCCTCTTTGGCTTTCTAAATATGACATTTTGTACTATTTAAAGCAGAAATGCTGAATATTATTTCCTGGTCCAGAATTTAGAGTGTTCAGATTGGTCAGTTTTAGGCTGATACAAAAGTGATAAAGAAATGCAGTTGAAATATAGAAATTGTCATTTCAATAGAAGGTATCTTATTGAATATATATTTTTCAACTTGACAACCAAAAATGTATACATTAATGTCCCATTGTGTGTTTTACAAGTGAGAATTAGAGCTAATAGACAACTAGTTGGTATCAATAATCAACTGTGATAACACAGAAATGCATCTCATGATTTTGCAGATACACAACAATTGGTCACTTAAAAAGAATAGATACATTCATTGTAAGATAGCATATATCATGGATTTCTCTTGATATCATTAAGAACGACTCACTTAAGTTAACTGACAAAAATAATATATACATATAAGTAGGGAAAGTATAGATATTATATTCTCTTGACTAAGTTTAACAGCAGTCAACATTGCACTTTTATAAAAAGTAACAAACCCAAATAATGATTGAATGTCCAAATTTCACCAGAAAGAGCTCAACATTTATGTTTTGTTGATAGTGAATTTTTTAAGGGACATTATTTAATTTTTGTTCATACTCAGATTGCTGACACAAGGAAGAGATGGGATACATTCAAATAGAACAGATCTTATAGACGAGATGCAAGCTGTCTTCAAGTATGTGAATGATTATCACATAAAAAAAGATGCCATTTTCTTTATTTTCACAGATATACAATTGAGGAACCTAAATTCATAGTTGCTGGGGAATGAGATTTTTTACTTTTATTTGTTAATTGTTATTTTTAGATAAAACATTATTTTCATGCTTATATCATTAATTTCATACCTTTATTGTACACTTTTTCACTGATGACTAAGAGTAAAATAAATAAATTATTTAAGCAATTATATTGTAATGATGAAGACATACATACTAAAGTGTTTTCTGACATAGTGCTCCTTGGGGATATCTCAAAATTCCCATTTATGAATTGAAATTCCCAAACTTAATGTATGAACAGTCAATACACAGGGGCTCTCAGTACACAAGGCTCAGGGAGTTAGGAGAAGACAGGCAGTAGAGAATGTAAGAGCCAGCAGATAGGAAGGAGGTGTGAAATGCTGGTTTTTGGACCTGGTATAGTTGTGGCACACATCATCTCAGCAGTTAGGTCTACCTGATTAAGACCTGCACAGCATCAAGTACAAATACAAGCATCAACATGCTAGCATAGATACAGGAGGGGGCTTTGAGGTTCTGTCCACATCAGGGGAATTAGTGTCAGTTGATGATTTCTGGGAGAGGAAAAGTCACTTTCATTTGGGGAATGTAACCATGGTAGGTTCCTCATGCCACAGCAGATTGCTACACACCCATGTACATATGGACATCACTAATTGGTCTCACAGTGTTATTAATAAAATAAAATAAAATACATGAACTAGGAGGAAGATTAATGAGGGAACAAGAGAGAGTTGAAAGGAGGTGGCAATGGATAGACTTGGTGAATATACATTGTCTAAATATATGGAACTTCAAAATAATAAAAACATTAAAAAGAAGTAAATATCAAATATAATGTTAAGTTAATCTACAACAAAAATTAAATTCAGCTAATTATTTTAATCAACAACATATAGAAATTCAAATATGATCATATTAAGAATGGACAGTGTAGATTAAAGAAACTTATTGCTTTCCTTACAGTTTACACACACAGCCCTCTCCTTGGGGCTGTCATTCTCTGGACACATTCTCAGAGCTTATCAATATGCTCAGGTTATCACATCTTAACAAAACCAAATTTCTTCCATAATTCTACTACCATAATCCTATAATTCTATAGATATTCTTTTTCATCACTTTTGAATTCCAAAGGGAAATTTTAAGATTTATCCTTTGAAAAATTAATTCTTTTCTCTACTTTGCTTTGCAGCACCTTCTATGACCATTATTCAAGCTTTATGTTCAATTTTAATTATTTTTAACCACTACTCTGCCTTATTATGACAGTAGGAACTCCACTGAGGTAAAAATCTTTATTTTGTCCCTTTTATCTGCAGTTTACATTTTGTTAAATGAAGGAAAGTGTAAAGAGAAAACCTTGCTCTCTGTTGAATTCCCCAGGCCCATCATAGACCATGAAGTATTACTAGGTTACTATGTTTTTTGATTAATTTTCTCAGAAAAGAATCCATCTACGAATTATTTTATACACCTTCTCAGTCCTGTCATCCTACAACTCTGAAAAGTCTTGTTGAGTAAGAGAATATAGAAATGAATATTGTAATTTATATTGGGTGCCTCCATCCTTGATTATGAAGCTTATGGAACCTACATTGACTCTCTTCACATCTTATAACATTACCACAGCCCCTGAGATATCACAACGCTCTCTTAGTTATATGAGGCTGTCTATTGCTGCCACAACAGTGAAGTATTAACCATTCTTGAGATCCTTCTTGGTTTCAACAAAAATGTCCTCTTAGGATTTATTAACTCACTGATTAGTCATGCTTCTTTCTCGGCAGCCCATCATTTTTCTGCCATTGAAAGCAGATGTTTGGAGCTGACTTATCGTCTTGCTTTATCCAGATCTTGGACAATTTGGCCAGACCCTGACTTGAATATCCTCTTGTTAGAATCTGCTCACCTTTCTTTTCTTTATTTTTAGAGTTTCAACTTGCATATAAAGTGATTGATTTTCATGAATTTTAACTGTACACATATGTGTTTGGGATAGGTATACACACATAAGTGCCTGAAGAGGCCAAAGGTCTTTCCCCTTATATCCCTGTCCCCTTGGAGCTGGAGTCATCATCCACTGGATGTGGGTACTGGGAATTGAACACCAGCCCTAGGGATGAAAAGTGTGTGCTCTTAACTTCTGAGCCATCGTTCTAGACCCTGTTTGCTCTTCATTCCCACAATAATGACATTTACTCACTAAATATCCACTCAGAAGAAAAAAATCTTAAAGCATATAGAAGCATTTTTAGTACTTTCCATTGAAGCACTTTTATTATTCATTTTATTCCCTTAGTTTGTGTGTATATGTTCACACACACACACACACACACACACACACACACACACACACACACCTGTAATGTCTTTTCTCATGTACTGTTACTATACCTACAGATAAATTCTATAGAAACAGTATACTTCTCTCAAGCATCCAGGTAACTCTCTTACTCACCTCCACTGAAAGTTTCCTTCATGCGGTTTCTAACAATACATTTGTAAAGAGAAATACAAATTTTCTTTCTTAGTTATTCTTGTGTGTGTGTGTGTGTGTGTGTGTGTGTGTGTGTGTGTGTGTGCTGTTGTTTTATATTTTCTTTCTCCTAATAAATACAGGGTACTTCTCTTATCTGCTTTCACTATTTACATATTTTATGCCTTTAAAAAAAAGTACTGTGTTTTCAAGACAAACCCTTGAGCCTGTAGCATTGCATATTGTATGTGATAGGCATTCTCTAAATATTTTTGAATGAATCTTTGAGATAATAGATTTATAAAGATTGACTAAAGAAACTGAGCTAGAAGCAAAATTCTTACCAAAAACAAAGAGCATAAAATAGTGTGAAAGACAGAACAGGCATGCTTTCTGAGAAGAGCAACACATTCCAGAATTGACTTCGTGAACACGTCTGTAACCTGTGGATAGCAGCAGGCCAGTTTTCTTTAACTGGGTGGAGACACTGTTAGCTCATAGTATGAGAAATGCAGTTATCAGCACAGAGGAGGGCTACTGAAAGGCTCAGAAGATAACTCAAAATGGCTGTATTTCATGAGGTCATTCAAGGATATCACTACTAAAGGGGAATAAAGAAAACTATCTTAGATAAAATTTATCATTTAAAATAAAATTGTTATTTAAATTGTTACTACATTTATGTTTATTTTTGTCCATATATATATATAATACATGACAAAGCACATACATGAAGAGCTGAGGACAGCTTACTGGGGTAGCATATCTCATGACATCCCCTTGGCTCTTGGGGATTGAACTCAGGTCTCCAGGCTTGGTTGTAAAACCCTTAAACTAACTATCTTACTGGCTCTAGGAAGATTGATCATTATTATTTCAATTTTTTGAGAGTTGCATAAATGTATCCTTTGATTGCATAGTTTCAAGCCCTCCATGTTCTTCTCCTACCTTCTCTTGTATCGCTTTTCCCAGTCAATTCTATATCTTCCTCTTCTTTAAATATGTATTTAAACATACACATCTACTGAGTCCAGTTATTGTTGCTATATACATGCATGTGTTTAGGGCTGATCACTTGGTATTGAAAACCTATCTAATTTTCTTCCAGCAGCCATTGATTGTATCTATTCATCTAAAGGTGGTACCTTGGGAAATTTTCCCCATTCACATTGGCATGTTGTAACTGAAAGTTTTCTGTGTCCTGGCTGGCCTGTGGTTGGGACAAATCTCTCTCATCTGCCAGTCCCGCAGCTGTTCTAACCCAAGGAAACACACAAAGACTTATATTAATTATAACTGCTTGGCCATTAGCTCAGGCTTACTAATGACTAGCTCTTACTTAAACTCAGTCCATTTCTGTTCATCTATATGTCACCATGTGATCCATGGCTTTACCTGTGTGCCATTACATGCTGCTCCTTAAATGGTGGGCTGGCATCTCCTGACCCAGCCTTCTTCCCAGAATTGTCCTTGTCTGCTTATCCCACCTATATCTTCTGCCTGGCTACTGGCCAATCAGTGTTTTATTAAACCAGTGTACAAAACTATAAATGAGGAATGAGAAAGGCAGAACTGAGGAGACACTGCCAGACGCTGCCATGAGAAGCAAGATGTAAAGATACCTGTTAGCCACGAGCCAAGTGGCAAAGTATAGATTTATAGAAATGGGTTAATTTAAGATGTAAGATCTAGCTAGTAAGAATCCTGAGCCGATAGGCCATACAGTTCATAATTAATATAAGCCTCTGTGTGTTGATTTGATTCTGAGCAGCTGTGGGACAATGAGGACGCAGGAGCCCTGTGGGCACAGGAAAACTTTCAGTTACAGCATGTCAACTGGTATTGCCATTACTCAAGCATTCTTTAAACAACCATGGTGTTGACATTTCCCTGTCTTATATAAAAGATACTGTATTGCCACAGGTGTATTGGATCCTACAGCCTTTCACAGTGTCCCATCCCTCTGTGTCATCTCCCTGCAGCCTTAGGTGTAGGGATTGAGTTGTAGGTGTCTCAGCTAGGGTTATGTTTCCCACACTTCCTTATGCTCTGGGTGGAGAACAGTTATAGATCTCTAAAGACCATTTGTAGCTCGAATCTCTAAACTGTAGTCAGTGATGATTGCCATTTATGACCTGAAAAAATAAGATGCATTGCCTTATCATATGCTTAAATCACTGTCGGGTATCCTAGTACGACCAGATAAGCATTAACATGTATATACAAACTTATTTATGCACATGCACACACATATAGATATCTCTGTACAACAGGATATTCAATATAATTCTAAATGGGTAAATTTTATTTATCTTCCTTTTTCATCAAGGAATATCAATTAAAGAAAATAACTTTTCATTTTCACATTTCCATACATGTATGTAACATACATCAATTATATTTACCTTCATTACTCTCAGTCATTAAAATTTAAATGTTTATTATTTGCACTTCCATGTTTTCCTTCCCAATAATGTTATTATATACTTATATGCCCATATATTCATTTTTTTTTTTTTAGTGGAGATGGCTGACACCAAGGAAAGACCCTACAGTTTAACTTCATGGGAAAGTAAAAGCACCAACATTTACATTACATTAAAGGCATATAGATTTCACCTGAATGACGTGGTGCATGCATATAATCCTAGCATTGAGAAATGGAGACAAGAGGATGAAGAGCTCAAGGTCATCTTTGACTACACAGTGTTCAAGGCTAGCCTATGTTGCATGAGACCCAGTTTCAAAAGAAAAGGAAGAAGACATAAAATCTCCATGTATTTGACTTTTCTGTGTCTTTCTTTCCCCACTATTGAAATACAGTCATCAACCACTAAGAGAAAGTCTTATAGGGTTATAGAGCAGCAGACCTTCACGGTAAGATAAAAAGTGATGAAAAACATCCCAGGCATGGGTCTATGGTTGGTGAAGAGACCTCAAAATCATAATCCTTAAAAAAATGAATTTACTTGTATAGCATCTCTTTCCTCGGATATATCCATGTGAGAACTATTTCATCTTTGGATGATCTAAGTGTATATTTTAAGGATCTTGGTAGTTCTGAATGTAGAAAGGACTTGTCAGTCAGACTCAGTCAACTTTTGAATTGTACCTAAAAGTCTCTGGGAGTTTCAGAATACTTGCCATTTCCCTCCCTCAAATGGTTTTATGTGGTATTAATATGATAATGTTAAAAAACGGATTCAGCTCCTTGCAGAAAGAAGTTAAACAGAGTAATGTTTCCATAATGATAAACTTTGTTAAAAGAAACATTTAACAGGTTGTGTAATGTTTTGAAAAAAAACGAAACAATTGTAACTTGATTCCTTGTACATGAAATAGTATGTTCATGTGACTAACCAAAAAAAGAACATTTTGTATTTAATTTCTTAATGTTTTAAAACAAAGAAGTTATTCACTGTGACAATTTTAAATCAAATTGCAGTCTATTTGCTAACAGAATTCAGGACAATAGAAGCTTGGATTAAGTCTGGCTAGTATTTGGTCACTGTCCAAATTTTGTAAATAAAACTTTATTAAAATACCCATGTGCTGACGTACTTTATATGGTGAGTACTTCTGAACTACAAGGGTTTCTATATTTCTAGCTCTGTAAAAGCAATTTTTCCAAAACTATGGTTTAGAAGAGGGTTTTAAAATTGAGTATTCTTGGTTTGGGGGGCAGAGGTATTGTATTGGATTTTTGGTTTGGTTTGTGAGAATGAATTTAAGATTGGATAGGTAGGAAAGGGGAGATCATAAAGGATTTGGAGGGTGAAGAATATAATCAAAATATATTTAAGATTAAAAGTTATTTTAAATAATAAAAAATTTGAAAATGGCAGCAATGAAGGAAGCATTAATATATTCCCTAAGTGAAGCATGATTCTTTGCAAAGACTCAGTTTTATTTTGTGCATGATAACAACTATAATAGCACCTGCTTTGTAAGACTTTTGAGAAGATGTCTATCATAATAGTTTGTTATAGAATTTACTCATTGTCTGGCTCATAAGAGTTAAAACAAACTGAGCACTGACAGGCCTAATCTGGAGTTCAAATACTTCTCACCCTTAGCTCATCCTGTAGTAGTCTTTGTGTTTATGTACCACTCTAGCTTTAACGGGTATTCAGTGAAAATGGGGCTTTTACTCTCTCACTTAAGCAGGAGTGATAATCAACAAGTTTCAGTGATACCTGTTAGTGATTGTAAGCCTTTGTTGAAGGTAAGAACAGACCAGGGATGAATAAATAAGGCAAAATTGAGGAAGAACCCCAAACAGTGAACATACTCCTGTGAGAAATTTGTTCTCATAACAGATACTTCAAATAAAGGCAAATAGCAAGTATTTTGATAAAACTATGTAGTACAAAGATTCTGAGATATCTTGAAAACATTCACAAGTATAAAATGGTGTGTGTATGGAGAAACAGTGGAAAGAGAGAGAGAGGGAGATATAGAGAGACTGAGAGGGACAGTACACGTAAGCAGGCATCTAGATGTGCAAGCCTTAAACAAGGTCCATGACACAGGAAACAGATTCCATACACAGCAGAAATTCAGACTGGGGGTCTACTGTATAAATAAGAACAATGAAGCAACTACAAATTTACAACTTCACTATCCTGTAGGGAACATCATCCTTTACCATCCTTCTGTTGACACTGGACACAGATGAGTAATTTGAAAATCATTTCATTCATAGTAACATATACAGGAATGAGATACTAGGAAATACATTTCAGGGAAGAAGGAAAGACTTGAAAGATGAAGAATACAGAACATTTAAAATATACAAACAGAAAAACATACCATATTCATAGACTGGAAGTCAATATTTTATAGGTAGAACCATTCTTCAGGTTTATTTGTATACTTGTTACTTTTTTTCAGAAACTGACAAATGATACTTGTCTTGGTTACTGTTCTATTCCTATGATAAGACACCATGACCAAAGCAATTTATAAAAGGAGACATTTAATTTCATACTGGCTTATAGGTTTAGAGGGTTAGTCCATGATCATCATGATAGGGAGCATGGTGGCTGGCAGGCAGGCATGATGCTGGAGAAATAGCTGAGAGTTTACAATGAATCAGGATATTGCAAGCAGAGAAAGAAAAAGTGAGACTAGGCCTGGTTTGGGTACCATAGGCTTATTAATATGTAAATGCTAAGAGATCCTGAATAAACACTAAAAAATAGTGTTGGAAGATTCATATTTCAAGAGGTCCCATAAAGCTACAGCCTCCAAGCATTGTGATAAAATTATGGCAGTGATCTAGATCAATATAGCAGAATTTAGAATACAGAGGTAAACCTTTGATCACAGCCATTTGAGTGTAAGTGCTAAGTGAGCTCTTTGAGAAAATAATCTTTATAAAACTGACTAGTATGACTGGATATCTTCATCAGAAATTTGACATTGTGCACAAACATTCTATCACATATAAAAGTAAATCACCCCCCCCCAAATATCAAAAAAATGTTATATGAAAGATCAAACTATCATTTTAGGGAAGAAAAAGCTTACCATGTATTGTGTTGATCCCATATTTGGCATTTATTAGATATGACAACAGAAACCCAACAAAAGCCCAACAATTAAAAATCCATATAAATTGGATGGCATCAAAATGAAAATGATTTGAGCATCAAGAATATGACATTTAAATTAAGCAATCCATTGGCCTGGGAGAATCTAGCCTTGAACTCTCTAGTAGCCAAGAATAACACTGATCTTCGATTCACCTGCCTCTAGCTACCAGTCCTGACTTTATAGATATTCACCACCACACCCAGTTTTTGGTAGCTCACAGTTTCAAAGGTTTAATTCCATGGTGACTTGATCCCATCACTTTGGGCTTTGGCATGACAGAGCATCATGGTAAGAAATGTGTGGGAGACCAGAGCCACTCACATTATTGAAGACATATGTCAAAAATAGGAGAAAGAGGATCCTAATAACTTCAGTGTGAGGTGGATTTTTGTTTGTTTATTTTTTTGTTTTAGGATTTCTGCCCCCTAGCAATAAGCAGTAAGTTTCCCTTTCTTTGAGTCCTTTTATCCTCCATGGCAAGTGTCCATTTCTCTGAAAAGTGGAGCATTTTTCCACTCATGAGATAGGTTTCTTTGTATCTGTCACAACACAAAAACCAGAAGCCCACTCTTACCTGAGCCAATCAACTCAATTATTTCCATGCTCTTGGACAGAAACAGAGACACATCACTGGTACTGAAACAGTATATAGACAACTTTTAACAAATAGGAAAAAGTAGAAAAAAGAAAATACTGAGTTGAATATGCTAAACCCAAACAAAATCCCCAAATAGTGACTGAAACTATTGCCAATAAATACTTGTTTTTCCTTTATGCTGAAATGTTTCCTTTATGGAAAAAAAGAACCCACCTGTTACATGTGCTGTCTGGCATTATTACAATGCCCAGGCAAGAAGGAGAGAAGGACAGAGTACAGGACATACAAAGAAAGGAGAGAGAGAGAGAGACAGAGACAGAGACAGAGACAGAGACAGATCTGGTGACTCACTTTATCTAATAAAGCCTTGCCTCCATGAGCCCATTTAGCTACACACTCAACAATAAATCACTCCAATCATAAAATTTGTATTCACAAGTTTAATTGACTTCTCAATAGGCCTTCAACTGGGGCTACACATTCAAAACACAAGCATCTGGAATGGAAATTTTATATATAAGCTATAATATCTTGTTCCTGACCCCAAAGGCTCAAGTCTATCTCATAAAGCAAAATGCCTTTTGCCCATCTCCAAGAATCCTGTGTAATTTGCTCATATAATAATATTTTTGTGAAACTATTTATGTATAACTCAAGCTTTGTCAAGTTAATGGATTAAGGAAAATTCAAGAAATTCACCTTAATAGGCATTTGATTTTATATTGGCCAGTTAGTTACCTACATTGTAAAAGACTCATAATTTTTACATTTTTCATTTTACCTTTAATTTCTTAGCCTTTTTTGATTCATTAGAATTTAAGAATTTCTAGTATTGCAATGTTATATCAATATAATAATTTGACTTTATATGTGGCAGTCTATGGATTATGGTATTAGCTACTCAATGTATATTACATAGGGTACAAGGTTGTTGGAAAGGTATTCAATGGGTTTTGGTAATATATAGAAAGCTATCTTAGTCTGGGCTCTCTAGAATTGCAGAAAAATAAATGATTACTTGCATGTATCAATCATTTTCATATTCATGAGTCACTAACAGTCTGTAGCAGTTAGCTTTTACAAATTTTATAAATATATCTATATTGATTAACCATCAGTATTTTCTAGTCGTGGTTCTATAAGAAATATAATAAAAACTTATTTTACATTATATTAAATAGGTTACATTATATTCAATCAATCTGGAGATGATTTGCTATCTAAAGGAAGATACACAGCTCACATGCAAATATTCCATGACACTGGAGCCTTGGTCATCTACAAATTTTGGTATCTACCAGAGTTCAGGAACCAATCTCCTAGGGTTACTGATAGATGAGGTTATGACTATATTTGTGTGCATAATTATGACATAAAGTTGAAGGGGTTGGGTCTTGCCTTTGAGGAGAACAGCAAGTCCAAAATTTGTACATAGTCAGTGGGTTAGCTGCAGTGGGCAAAGTTCCAAAGGCCATGTTCTTTCTTCTGTGAATCAATCTTTGTCTCCTAAGGTTCTCAGTGATTGGACAATCACCCCTCCCATCATAGAGGATAAAATATTCAAACTTTCTGACTTCAACATTAATTTCATTTTTTAAAAATGCCTTCATCCACAACATTGAGATTTATCTATGGACTCTACCTATGATGGTCAACCTAAATGGTCAATTTGCTGGTATCTAGAATCATCTTGGAGACTGGCCTCTGGACCTTCCTGTGGAGGATTATTTTGATTAAAGTAATTGAGATGAGAAAAAACACCTATTGTGGCTCCTGGCCTGTGATCCTAGACTGTACAAAAGGAGATAGTGAGCTGCACACAAGCATTCAGCATATCCAACTTCTTGACTCTGGGTTCAATGTGATGCTTCAAGCTCCCACTGCTATGAGTTTTCCACAGTGATGGACTACATCTAAGCTAAGATAAACCACTTCTCTTTAAGTTGCTTTTTTAGGGGATATTGGTTGCAGCAAATAAATAAATAAATAAATAAATAACTTATTGGAGACTGTCTTATCTATAAGTTAAATGAGATTCTGTCTTTAGATTTTTCATAAAGGTGACACACCCTCAGCTACACAGAAAACTTGAGGACAGCTTAGATAACATGACACTTGGAAAAAATCATGTTACTTTACATTCAGATTCTGTTAAAAATGAAAAGTAAGAGTATCTTTCCAAGTCAAATATGCTATACTATTCATAAAACATCCCCCAGCATTTGTACTCTTTTGCTAAGTAAACATTTCATAAAAGGAATGTGTTTAGCCATCTGATCACCAGACTAGGTCAGATCAGGCCCTCCCTTGACCATTGCCAGCAGTCTACAGAGGATGTAACATTGTGTATTTCAGGGGACCTCTCTAGCACTCTGCCTATTCCTGTTCTCATGTGGTCTTCATTTATCATGGTCTGTTAGTCCTCATTCTCCCTTTCTGTTCTTGATCCAGCTGGGATTTCCTGCTCCCCTAAGCTTTCTTTCCCTCAAATCTTGCCCTTCATTACTCCCACTGTCGTCCAGGTTGTTCATGTAGATCTCATCCATTTCTCTGTCATTGGGTGATCCCTATGTCTTTCCTAGCATCCCGTTTTCTAGGTAGCCTCCCTGGAGTTGTATAGCAGTCTAGTCATCTTTATTTTCTTGCTTGGTAAGTGTTTGTTATATGTAATTTTACTATTCTAAACTTCAAACCTTCCTTTTTGATTACACAGAAAAGGGGAAGTCTTTGTGTATGCTGTGAACATGTGTTGCTCTGACTGGTTGATAAATAAAATGCTGATTGGCCAGTAGCCAGGCAGGAGGTATAGGCAGGACCAGCAAAAGAGGAGAATGCTAGGAAGAGGAAGAGCAGAGTCAGGAGTCTCCAGATCGACACAGAGGAAGCAAGATGACAAAGCAAAACTGAGAAAAGGTACCAAGCCATGTGGCTAAACATAGATAAGAATTATGGGTTAATTTTAAGTGTAAGAGCTAATGGCAAAGAGTTATAAATAATATTAAGCTTCTATAAGTTTGTTTGGGTATGAGCAGCTGCAGGACTGGACCAGGCGGTCCTGACCACAGGGTGCCGGCAGGACTGGAGAAACTTCCAACTACAAGAAGACAATATCTGTTCCATTCCACTTACATAATGACACCAATCTTTTAGAATGTCATCCTTTATTTGATGTGTAGTATTTGTGAGCATCAGAGA
This sequence comes from Onychomys torridus, assembly GCF_903995425.1. NCBI lineage: Eukaryota > Metazoa > Chordata > Mammalia > Rodentia > Cricetidae > Onychomys > Onychomys torridus. The sequence continues at coordinate 149,897,160 of NC_050445.1, read as the reverse complement.
AGTTTTCATATGTAAATACTCTTATCAAGTTGAAGAGGGAATGGAAAGGTGGCTCAGTAGATAAAACACTTGTGCATTAACATGAGGATCTGTGTTTGGATCCGCAGCATTCACAAATAAAAACAGGTAGGCAAGATGGCTGTCTGTGATCCCAGTGTTCAGGAGGCAGAGACATGAGATCATATGACAAGCATCTAGACTAGCCCAATCCAACTTTGGGTTCAGTAAGAGCCCCACCCTCAATAAATATCATGGCAAGTGATAGAGGAAGACACTCAACATTCACTTCTGACCTACACAGAAATAGACACACATTTGTTTGTATACATGAACACCCATGAACGCGCGCACACACACACACACACACACACACACACACACACACAGAATAAACACATACACATACAAAAAAGACAAACTACACAAAATATCAGAATTTTAACATATAGTACAAGCCTAATTGGTTCCATTTGAGATTGTAAAATGGATTTGACCAAAGCTTAGTAAGATCAATGATATGAATGAGGAAATACTCTGCTTTACACAGGCGCAGTGTGGCTGTGTAAAGGTTTTCAGAACAGAATTGATGCATCTGAGATGTTATCCAGGATGTACTCTTGTGCTGTTTTTGCAAGCTGCTTTCATCATACTCAAATGGATTTGTCAGGATGCTTACCTGTTGTGAAATTCAACATGATTTCTTGAAGGTGCAATCTAAGATTGAGTTATATCATCCCCTCTTAGCACTCCTGTATCAGTGCCTATATGATTGTAATGCTTTCTGGATCCCCTTTATTCAGTGGCTGCTGTAAAGAACAGGGGATGTAGCAATTGACGGCATTCTGTAAGTCAGCTCTATGTCTTACATATTTACCAAGAGCTAGAAATGAAAGTATAGAGAATGCAATGAACTCTCCTCTCCTAAACCCTAAATATTATTTTCATGTTTAATTTTTAGTTGGATCAAGTAGCTCTATTCCTAATATTTTTTCATGCATTAAGCTAGTTTATCTTAAAGAATTGAAATACATTTGAAATTGTGGTCACTGGCTACTTATTAACACTAAAACTCTTGTGTAGGAGAAATCATTTAATTTATAGGACAATAAGTAGCATACTTTCTTATTACATCCTTCTGTAGGTATAATCTTGATATTGTTACACATCAAGGAATACTAAAAGAAAAAAATGTAGTTAACTCTCTAAAATATAAAACTATATGCAAATTATTAGTCTCGAAAGGAGGGTTTTTTTTGTTTTTTTGTTTTTTAAACTCTAGCTATGGTAGAATTAGGAAAAATTGGTGTGTGTTGCCATTTTGTGGAACATCCTCAGGTCAAATAGGAAACCTAGCAGTAAATTCATAGTTTAGTTTTTGCATAGAGTTGGACTACCAGGGACTCCTCAAAATAACTGATAAGTCTCTGTTGCCTGTTTCGAAGGAAGACTTGAATTTCTGCAATTTTTCTTTAAAAGAGTAGCTTTTGTATCATCAGAAGCAGACACTAGAGAACTGTGATGTGCCAGTGAGGGTGCACACAGTATGATATAGAAATGAATCCTTTTATTTTATTGATAATACCATTGGAATCATCTTATAGTTATATTGTTTATGTGCATAAGTACATATATCCTAGCCATTATTTATTAATTGATAAGTCTAAGATTAAACTCACATTTCTAGATGATTAATGAAATTAGGCTAGTAACTTTTATCTTTGCTGTTGTTTTCTTTTATAAGGGGTTGGTTAGGTAATGTAAAACACATTAAATACATTATCCCCACTGAAGCTCCTCCTTTATCAAATAGATTCCTCCCCTTCCACTCCCCCCATTCTTTCCTTCCTGTCCCTACTGGCTCTCTGCTTCTTTCTTCCCTTATCGACCTGACTCTGTTCCCCTGCATTGAAGAGCAACACTTTGAAACATACCCCGTTCTTATCTTATCGGCTATCTTTCCTTTCTCACAGCTCTTTTCTATTACATTTTGACTAAGTTTCATGGGAAGCTTTATTTGTTACAGAAGTCTCAATATACCTGACTATATTATGCAATTCCACACCATTCATGCATACATATGTCTGTGAATGCCCAGCCCAGGAACTCAGGGTTAAGGAGAAACATTGGCCAATAGTTTCCTGAGCTACCAGTTATAAACTTTATTCACAGTGAGCTTTCTTTCTATAGTGTGCATTTATTGCTATTCTATTTTTCTGTCTTGTTGCCATCCACTTAGATAAACACCTCCACATGAAGATGTGAAATGACTGTCTCTATTCCGTGGCTTTCTACTTCTTGAATAGGGCTCCACAGCTCTTCCTTCATCTGTGCCTGAGGTCAATGACCCAGAGATCCTTTTCCCTTCTGGCTATGTGTACTTCTCCTGCATGCTCTTATGGATTTTATTCCCTTATTGTTTTTCTCTGTCTTCATTGTTGACATTCATGTTATATAAGAGTGCCTATAGTAATCATATTTCTAAAAATTTGATAGTCCGTGCTGTGGCACAAACATGTTAATTTAACCTCTTTGTTCACTTGACTTTTTAAAATCTTGTCTTGACATTAGACACAGGAAATGGAACTCAAATGTGACAGAATAAAACTATTAACTTTTGCATATCAACTGCCTCATTATTTATTGCCATTTATTTTGTAATTATTACTTAGGAAGAAAATTTATCATTGCTTCATGCCAGCTTTAACTGCTGCAGCAGATTTAGAGATGAATTTGGATTTCCAACTTCCCCTGAGGCTGATGGACTCCTTTCAAAGTAGGACACTTCTATCTGATGGCATTAGCCATAAAATCCCCCATTTCAAGTCTACGATATCCTGAAGGACAACGGCTCATTTCATTTCTTATCAAGAAATCGGGCAGATCAGTCATATTTCCCAAATCAAATGGCATTTCAGAAAATTCATTTGTACCAAAAATGAGGCTTCTTCTCTGCAGACTCCAATTAGTTCAAAAGAGGTTTCTGATGAAAATTTTCAAAATAGCTGAGTGGCTCATAAAAAAACCTTATTGATATGTACATGACTATATCAACTTGTCTTTCACACATATACGCATGCTCAGCTGATATATATGCACTTCTACATACATCCCCCAGCCGCCCTTGTTCATCCACATGCAGCCTCTTTCACACTAACAAAGGTTGCCCAGGAGCTGCAGCTAGCCACCCTGCCAATCAGTATTCATCTTTAATTTTAGTGATCAGCATTAGTAGTGAAATACTGTAAGATCAGCACTCCCTCTTACAATATCCCATTACCACAGATATTCCAGTGGGAGTGCACTAACTCTTTTTCTCCCTAAGTACACAAAATTAGCTATTTATCAGTTGATCTTCTTACATGATCCTTTAAAAACCCTTTGTGTGTGCATGCATGGGTGCGTGTGTGGGGTAGGTGGGTGAGGGGGTGTGTTTGTGTATAGCTACATAGGCTGGCCCAAGGCTGCCTCTGGCATTAGAGAAAGCTCAGACAAGCAAGTCCTAGCCTTTCCTTACCCACTCACAGGGGGCTCAGGCCTAATTAGATTGCTCTCAAAGACGAGAAGGGATGAATTTTCTTCTTTCCATCTCCCTTGTCACCCATTTAACTCAGCTGACATTCGCTGACTTCTTTTTGCTTATGCCCCCTCACCCCTCACATACACATAAGCTCCATAAAGAGGGGGTTTAGAGAGCTAGAAGGAAGGAGGTGAAGTGTCCAGGGATAAACTCTTAATCTGTTTTTTCCTTGAGATTCATAATTTGCAAAGCAAACAATAGAAAAAAGAAAAAAGAAAGTGCCCAGACAGAGAGGTTTGATTTCTCTGTATGGCTTTTTTATTCTCTTTATCAAAGAAGGCTGAAACACACACAGCGCATGTTCGTACAAACACACACATCAGTGCTTCTGGTCAGTCCTGTACCCCTCTGGTCTTTGTTGTTTTGTTTTCTCCTAGGTTGAGATTAATGAGGGTTTTGGAAAAGAGAATAAGCAGAGCCGGTGAAGGTAGCTCTGCCTGCGAGGGGCAGAGGGGAGCTAGCGGCCACTTTGGCCAGCTTGCTATTGATTGGACTGGAGGTCGCCCGGGAGCTGCTGCTTGGGCTGCATTTCTGAAGCTGGGGTCCAGGGAGGGAGCTGCAGAGCTTGGGCCAGACCAGACAACACAGCACTGTGCAAGCCAGGCTCCAGTAAGGGCAGAGGCAGAGCCAGGCAATTAGCCTTTGAAGGTCATGGAAAGTTCCCCTCCCCCTCATCTCTCCTTTCACCACAGTATCCAGCCTTCCTTCCCTCCTCCTTTCTCCATCAGCCATACTCCCAACACATCTGAAGAATCCATTCAATTAAACCTCTACTGGCTCCAGCTGGCTCCTGAGTGAAAGGTCACTAGAGTCCAGGAGGGAGAAAGAGACTAGAGGGAGCTACAACCATGCCTGCCTCTGAGCTGGCCTTCCCACCCTTGCCCCTCCCAACAAGTGCCCATCCCTGCACTTCCCATTTCCTTCCTACAGACCATCTTTAATGATACCCGATGGTCAATCACTCCCCAGCAGTGAGAGGCATGCCCTGCAGCATCATTGTGGTAGGGAGAGATCGATACGGCTTCTTTCTTAAAGATGATAATGATAACCCGTGGACATAATGCCATTTTGTTTGCCTTGATTCTTGAAGGACAATCCCTGTTTGCCTGGGCCAGCCAGGCTGCTTGGAGGGGGCTGAGTCCTTGGTTTTCTTTGCTTCCTGCATTTTGTCTTGCCTTAAAGAGATTTAATTTGCAGGAATGACCCACTACGAACTTGCTTGTTTGACTCCATAGGTGGAAGAATTATGTGCTTTGCTTCAGTTGCATAGTTTCCAAGTTCATGGCAGCAGTTCCAATGTCTGTGCGGGCTTCGGACAATGTTTTGTGGGATGTGTTCAAAGGATTCAGTTGGATTTACATGAGACAAAAAAACAAACAAACAAAAAAAAACCCATATTCTATTTCTACTGTTTAAATGATAAACTTTAAAATAATTTATGGAAAAAGATTCATTTGATGAAGATTCTGAGTGAGAAAGTTTGCAGAAATTTTAATACACATGCACCACATGCACATATATTTATACACATTCAGAGATTGTTTCATGAGAGAAAACCCTGATCTTTCTTAGATAATTTCCTCACATCATCTGCCAAATATTTACTTAGGATGATATGGACATTAATATGGATTTACTAATAGCATTTTAAATAAGGTACACTCTTTTCATATCACACCTTGGAAACTGTCACTTTGGATGTTTCAACATGAATATTTTATAGCATGTTGCTATTGTATTTTTTAAAAGGAAACATGGTGTTCTTACTATGCCCATTCCTTTCTAGTTTGATTATTTGTCAAAGCTTTGTGCTTCCATTTTTCTTAAAGTGTGGGACAGGGATTCTCATACAACTAATATCTTACCAGCAATCGGATGTTTTTGCTGTCACATTATTTTCTGCACCATTTGTTGAACCAAACTACATTTTCCTATATTCCTATTAAACCACTTGATGGCACTTTTTATTTTGCTTTATAATTTGGTGCACGGTCAGGTGACCAAGTGAAGTCTGCTATGAAATCACGAAGCAATGCTACAAGCAATGAATGCAAGTGGAGCAGTCTTTAGAATGTTAAATCATTTAACAAGAAGAGTTGCAGAAATACTGGAAGTTTTTGTAAATGTTATGACCAGGAGGATACTGATATAAAATTTATCTAGAACAGTTACTATTTTTTCTCTTGTAATTGAACTTTATAGTTTTTGAAATGTGTGTAAAAGGTAGGAGGTGTGTTTTTAGCTAAATCAAAACAAGTGTGATCTGAATTTTGGTTTTTGTTTTGGTTTTGTTGAGGGGATGAGGAAAGAAACACAGGAGGAAACACCATCTGAGATAGCATGAATTTAAACTTTTCAAGATTAGCCTTGTCTTTAAAAGAAAAAAAAGACACTTTTTAATGCCACTTGGTATTCAAAATCTGTCTAGAACTCTGTGTAAGTCTGCATACATTTCCCATATACAGTCTTCCGATCCCAACACATGAGGAAGGTGATTGTCTACCCTTGTTATGCCTACCCAACTTTCCTGATAGTCTTAGTTTGTCTCAGTAGATAAAGGAATTCTGAACTCATTTCCCAAATAAATACATCTAAGAGGTTCATTGTGTTAGCTATTATGCACGTTGGTAGACCCACAGATATGAAAAAGAAAGCATTCCTGTGTTCTGTGAAACTATTCCCAGAAAGCTGTGACAAGCATACGTTCATCCCACATACTAGAGAAGCCACACAGATGGAAGTAAGTATACAACCAAAGTCTGACTTTGTGAACAAATGAGTTTTATGGGGGTTGCTTATGGGAGTATAGGTAAGAGACTGATTAGGAGAGTAGAAACAATACAGAGACAGTTGCTTCACCAAAGTGCACTCCAGCATGGGTGACAGCTCACAAAAGCAGCTATGAACAAACTGCAGATTGCTCACTTGGTTGGAGCATGTCTCTTCCAGGTGGCTCCACTGATCTGAGAGTGTCTCTTAGCAGTCCTTTCTGTGTAAAAACTTTGAGGAGAGGTAGGCCTAGGGAACCTGCCTGTTGGGTCTCATGCTTCCTGACCCTTCTGAACTGTTTTTTCCCATGTTGTAGTGAGTTTCCTTGAAGAACAGAATAATTTGACTTGTGCTTTTTACACTGTAGGGCTTGAGGAGATTTCTGACGCATGAAAGGTTTGATCTTGGAGGAAATTGCCACAATAAACTCTCCTCTCCTTCAGAATCAGAGAGCAGGAAAAGCAGACATTGCTCAAGTGTTTGTGAGTTCTAAGGCAAGAGAGGACTTTGAGGTGCTGGAAAGACATAGAATAAGGCAGCCAAACCATCCAGTGTCTCATTTCTGCGTTAGCAGTTACTGGGCACAAGCCAACGGTCTATCCTAGGTGACTCAGCTGCTGTTCTGTAGTGGCTCCAGTACTGTACTCCATAATAAGAACTGAAATGTGGGCCATTGTATTCAAATCTCAGAGAGTTCAGCAACTGAAATAAACAATCACTAACAGAAAGGTGGCCTAAAGAGGACTGTGGAGTGTTCAGACTGTCTGTTGCCAGTATGAAAAAGGATTTTGTAGTTTTCATATTCTTATTTGTGTACAAAGGTTACACAAGTTGTTATACAATTTGTTGGTATAAAAAACTAGAAATGACCAGCTGAGCAATAATACAATTATGTCTTAGCTTGATTAAATTTGATGCACTTGTGAGATACCATTTAAAATGTTAATTATCTAAGGTTATATAAGTCTAACCATCAAAGTTAAGTCTAAATAAGCAACACATGTCAGTGTTGGAGGACAAATTACATAAAAATCAGTTGTATATATGTGTGTGTGTGTGTGTGTGTGTGTGTGTGTGTATGTATACACACATATTTCATGAGCAGCCAAAATTTGAAATTTAATATTCAATGCAATTTTCTTTTGTAACCAGGTCCCTAAAAATTACTTAGGTGTAGATATAATAATGTTTGTCTAACTACTTGATGAGAAAAGCTACAAATTCTAATGAAATGACTCAAAATGAAATTAAATAAATGGGAGATACTCTGTGCTCATGGAGAGGAATACAGAACTGTCAAGATGGAAGTTCTTGGTCTATGAATTCAATTCAGTCAGAATCAAATCCCCTCTGGTCAATTTATAGATTTTTGATAAAATGGTTCTAAGATACACATATTCAAGTTAACCAAAAGAACTAGAACATCAGTAGAAAGTCAAGTTACAGGACTGGCAGATGCTGGCCAGACCAAGACTTACTTTAACACTGTGTCGCTCAAGAAGAAACTACATCACTGAAAAAAAGAGACAGGCATAGCTGGAGAGATGGCCCAGAGAGTAATCCTCCACAGAGCAACTTTCAGCAAACTAATGACAGAAAAGTCACTCCCTGGCTTTCTGTATGCTTCCATCACACAAATTAAAATCTATTGTTCCTGAAGCAAATCACAAGACCTATAAACACCTCTAATTGCTCCACCACCATTGTTTGTTTGTTAGCCATAAATAATCTTTCTGACCAACCTTGTTAAATGACATATCATCAGACCCCCATTGCAGAGAGGGTCTAGCACCCCATAGCAAGAAGCCTGCTCAAAAGGACAGGGTGAATCTAAGCTGAAATCATGCTACCTGTTTCCTGCCCTGTAATTAAACTGGTTTTTTGTCCAATTGCATTTCTACACTGACATCATATTTTACCACAATGTTACCAGTCAGTGTCTTATGGAGGTAAGTGTTTCCAGGTTCTTGACCTCTTACCCAGAGAACTGAAGAGTAAGAGCTTACACATATTTGCAAAAGTGCAAGATAATTTTTTTCAAAGTGAAACAATAGTAGAGATTAGAAGTGGACATCATTCCTCATGGACCTGTGGCTGTAATAATGGCAAGAAGGTATAATTGACAAAGCACTCACAGTAGAGATTGCTGCATATCTTATTTACTATTCTGTTGCTGTGATAAAAACAAAACAAAAACAAACAAAGAAAAAACATGACCAAGAAAATTTACAGAAGAGTTTACTTGGGACTTAACAGTTCATGACCATCATGGTGGGGAGCATGGCAGCAGGCAATGGTAGTGGAGCAGTAGCTAAGAGCTCATATCTTGACACACAACCACAAGGCAGAAAGGACTAACTGGAAATGGAGTGTGCTTTTGAAACCTCAAAGTCCAACCCCCAGCACTCCATCTTCCAACAAGACCACACCTCCTAATCCTTCCCAAACAGTTCCAGTAACTGTTGACTAAGTACTCAAATATGTCAGCCTATGGGTTCATTCCCATTCAACCACCACAGTGAGTGGCAAGAGTGAAGGAGACATAAAGAATCAATCTCTTAAGAGTGCTCAATTTTAAAAAGCACTGACTGTTCCCCCAGGTACCTAAGTTCAGTTCCTCATAACCACATGGTGGCCCACAAACATCTATAACTCTACATTTAGGAAATCTGATGCCCTCTTCTGGCCTCCACAGGCATCAGGCATGCACATGGTGCACATAAGTGTATACAGGCAAAACATTCATACACATAAAATTAAAACAAATGTTTAAAGGAGTTACTATCTAAACCACTGGGTGAAAGATCACTGGTACTGATCTATATACAGAGGAAAGCAACTTTATGGAGATGCCAGGTCCAGGCATGGTGAATGTGTATTTATGATGTACTGTGTAAGAGCCACTGCAAACCTAAAGTTTAAGAGGGAAGATGATACATAACTTGAGTACTCTATCATGAATAGATGATTGTTTAACTCTTATATTACACAAAGAAATCTAAGAAAAAAATCCAAAAAGGAGCACTTCTTCATACTGTACACAAAAGACAATAAATAAGAATTAGGGGAAGAGATGAAGATGTTTCTTGGACAAGGAAAAAAATAGCAGCCTGTGTGACAATAAGAAAAGGTGAGAGAATAGGGATAGTACATATTTGTGTGTGTGGAGGTAAAGGGAGTGTTGGTGTATGTTAGAGATTGTAGCTGTGTGTGCATGATTGCTGCTGTGTACACATGTGTAGTTTCATGTGTACATGTGCCTGAATATAGGAGGGCAAATCAACTTTGAGTGTCAATCCTCAATGATGACTTGTTTTTGTTTTCTTTTTTGTTTGTCTGTTTGTTTTAAGCAGGGTCTCTCACTGGGGCCTGGGCTTGATGCTTGGGCTAGGCTGTCTGAACCCCAGGAATTTACCTGTCTCTTCAGCACTGAGATTCCAGGCACATGCCACCACACCCAGTTTTTTACATGGGTGCACTGGCTGAACTATCTCCTCAGCCCCAGATTAATTAGGTTAAATGTGTAATAGCATTGTCTCATGTATGCACTACCAACAGTGAAGTAGTTGCTTAGGGATAATTTAAAACTGGAGGAGTTTCTGAAGTAGTTTGAAGAGAAGAGAAAACACGTGAGCAGACATGGAGTTAGACTTCTCAAGACATGATTTATGTTACTGATGAGTGGCAACACAAAATTGTGTTCAGTCTTCAAATTTTCATGTGCAATGTCAAAGAAAGTTCATTCCAGTATTTATTTTGTGTTTTAATTTCCTAAGTAGATGTGGCAGGGAGAATATACAAGTACAGTTGTTCATCCTGCTTCTTCATTATTGACTGTCTCAGGTAGGGTTTGTATTGCTGTGAAGAGACATCATGACCACAACAACTCTCATAAAGGAAAACATCTCATTGGAACTGGCTTACAGTTTCAGAGGTTTAGCTTGTTATTCTTATTATTGTCATATAGGCAGACATAGTGCTGGAGAAGGAGTAGACAGTTCTGTCTTGATCCACAAGCAATAGGAAGTGAATTATCACACTGAATGTGGCTTGAGCATATGTGAGACCTCAAGGCTCACCTCCACAGTAACCTACTTCCTCCAACAATCCCACACTTAATCCAACAAGGCCACATACCTCCTAACAGTGCCACTCACTATGAGCCAAGTATTCAAACATATGAGTCTATAGGAGCCATATCTATTCAAACCACCATAGAAACCTTTATTGGTCTCCATTATGTTGCCTTCCTCCATCTCGTACTGCTCTCCCAGACAAACCATGTACTTCCATTGCACATGTAAGCCTCATAAACTGGTCATTTGGAAGTGTGCTTTTATATATGGGTCCAACCATTTTGTCTGCAGCTCTCAGTTCTCATTTCATATAAATTTTGAACTCAGTTTCAAAACTTATTTAAATTCTATCCATTCTTCCTTCCACACATAATCCAACCACTGGAGTCTCACCTAGTTGTGACACTATTTTCTAACCAGAATCCAGATATACCTTCCGTTAAGTCTATCTTCTCATAACTATCATGACTAAAATGCTGTCAATGTGATTTTCTCCTAGATCTTACATTTAAAGCTTATATTTCTTAATCTAGCATGTAAATCCTAACATGTTGAAACCTCACCTATCTTTTCCCCTTCCCATCATGTGCTTCCCTGCCTTCCATATTTCAAGCTATGGTCAATATTCATTTTTGGAATACAACACATACTAACCAATCAGTGAATTTGCACTAATTTTTATCTCTACCCAGAATACTTAATTGTTCAGTTTGAACACAACCACCTCTTGATTCAACTCACTGATTAAAGTTATTTCCCTACAGCAAATTTTCTTTCGCTCTTTATCTACCAAACTTAACTTCTCCATCTGCTAGAACTCTTGTATCAGGAGCTTTGGAGCTTTTTCCTCATGAAAATGTACTTCATAATATGTTTTATGGATAAACCCAATAATGCTGTGCATATATTTCACTACTCGTTACCTTTATCTATAGATTATAAAGTCCTTAGAGAGTTCTGCATGATATTTTAACCTTTGCCTAGTATCATATCTAACTCTTTTGTGCAAAGTCAAAATGCCAGCTCACTGAATTAATGGAGATAAATGAATGAATGAACTAATCTCCTAATTTCTACATATGCAAATGATTACTTTATTAGTTTATCTTGAGCACTGAACAATGTTTGTTTTCCCTATTGAAAACCTCACCTAGGGCTTTCTGTTCCATGCTACCAGTGTTCTTCCTCATACACACCTATTTGTAATTTTCTACATATTCCTAAAATACCAGCATTACTTGAAATTTGCCTAGAGCCTTTGACTCTAGTTATGGTATTCTCTCAAGAAAATATAAATTATGGTCACTACTTCAACTGCCCCCAAATGCTAATGACTCCCAAATCCTTTGGTTCAGTTCTTCAGAGCATGTTTATAGCTGTTTAGTTACATACCAGAAATAATTTCAATTTTGATATCTTCAAGATATTAAACTAACAAAAATACTTTTTAAAATGTGTGTGTTCACATGTCACATGTCAGAACCTAATGTCATATTGGAATCCTAATCTATTCTCATTTGCTATTTCTAGTCAGTGACTCAGTTCTGCAAACACTTCCATTTACAAACTCTTAATGTATCCCATTTTCTCCACTCTGTGTCACTTGGCTTGATTCAGATTATTTTCATTACCGGTATTATATTAAATTTTTAGCTTGTCAGTTTGCCTCCAGACTGCTTCCTACAATACATGTCCCCCAAAACACGTGAAAAGAGATCTTTCTAAAATTTCGATCTTCCCATAGTATTCCTATATACTAAAATCCTTCAGGGATATTCTATCTTGTGAACAGAGTGTCTTGTTTATAGGTCAACCAAAATCAAGTATAGGGCACTAATGGTAGACAAGAATAAAAAAATTAGAAATAATTTTAAAAGGAGAGAAGAGATCCTTAGGTCAGTGCTAAATACTGCAAAGTTTTCTTTATGGCAAAGCATCATAACCTGCAATATGCAGCATCTTCTGAAATATACCAAGCAGATTCAATCAATTTATGCATGCATTTTTTTAATATCAGAAATACTGCTTTCATTTTCTTGCCATTCTTTGTGCTGGCTATATAGTCTTATTTTATACTCTTTGCTAGATTATTAAGTTATTCTTAACATACAAATCCTGGCAATGCATAAGTGTCCTGAACAGAACACTTCCCTGATATACATTTGTATGGTTCATACTAAAGATTTGCACTAGATACTAAATACACAAGTGCCATAAAACAACAAATCTCTTTCGTGTGTGTAATTCACTATTTAACCTTAATTTTCTTAAAATTCTGTGCATATGTGTTATGGTTGTTGGCTTGGTGTTCTTGCGGGACTCCTGACAGTGGGAGTGGGGGCGTCTCTGACTCTTCTGCCTGCTCTTGGGACCCTTTTCCTCCTACTGGTTGCTTTGCCCAGCCTTGACAAGAGGGTTTCTGCCTGGTATTATTGTATCTTGTTGAGCCATGTTCAGCTGACCCCTGTTCTTCTCTAGGGGGAGACAGGTGAGAGGGTAGATATAGGGGAGAAAGGAAGTGGGAAGAGTGGGAGGAGTGGAGGGAGGGGAGGCTGCAGTCAGGATGTACTGTATGAGAAAATAATAAATTTTAAAAAACTTTATATCAAATAACATTCCATTAGGCCAACAACAGTTCATTATCAGTTCATTAATAAGATCAAACCAAATCACTCTACATTTTTGACTCACATATTTAGTAATTGAGAATTATGTGTTATCTATAAAATCATGACTTCTAACTGGACTTGATGGGCAATGAATTTAGTCCTAGCACTTGGGAGGCAGATCCATGAAGATTTCTATGAATTAGAATCCCTCTACAGAGTTCTAAGCTAACCATGACTACATACTACATAGTGAGAGTCTGTGTCAGAAAAAGAAAAAAAAAAAGACTTCTTTGAACCAGAAACAATTTTTCTCCTCTTTAAAATGGAGACAAGGGCTGATAACATGGACACAGTTTGTCTTATTTGAGAGGTATCTTAAATGAAGCCAGATAGCCATATATTTCCATTGCTTTTCTTGGTTGACAGAATTAATCAATTCACCTACTTAATAGGTGCCGAACCTTGAACATAGCATTGAATAAGTCCTATGAATCAATAAAAGTTCAAAAAAAGGAATACATGATTATAAATTCCAAATCAGAAAAAAAAAAAATTCTTAAAATCAGTTTCCACAACATGAATTATGCACGTGTATTGTATTGTGTGTGGGGAGTGTGTGTGTGTGTGTGTGTGTGTGTGTGTGTGTGTGTGTGCATGTGTGTGTTTTTAGGAAACATAGTTTATTGGCTAAAACTTCATATACTATTAACATACATGGCATTCAGATCTACTCAAGGAAATGCTACTTCCTGGAGCTTTTGTGGACTTAAGTAACTGCAATTTTCTCCTATAAATACAATGCACCAGTGCCTCTGCCCTACAGAGGGGTCACTCTCCCATTTCAGCAGATGTCAGAGGTCTTGTTGGAAACAAACTACTAGTAAGTTCAGGGCTCAGAAGACCACATGGACTACAAGACCCACTGTACCATCTTTTTCTGCATTTACATATAAATCCACTCAAGCTCTGAGCTTGAGTTCAAGTGATCTCCATAGAGTTGTGGCTCAAGAGACCAAGCTAAAAGTCATAGAAGTGATGCTTTCCTGCATTGACAGATGACAGTCACTGCTTGATACAAAGATCTCTGTATACAAAACACCCTCACTGCTGAGCTTTTCAGGTTGTATTTATGATAAGTTTAAAAATATGAATTGAATGAGTGAACATAAAAAATCTTCAATATTTTTCAAGGATTTGTAACAATACAGATTAGTTAAGAGAGAAAAATCACTATCCAGAAAGGGGGATGCCATCTTCTGATTATGTCAACAGCAAAACCTTTCAATATAACATAGTGCATTTGAATAAATTGTATTACAAGCTGCAATGTACATATTTAATGGCTAGTAGAAGCTAGGACAAGCAGAGTCACCAACAGTAATTACATTCACCCTAGTGAATGATTAGTGCACATTTTTAGTAACTTAGATGGTTGAAGATCTTTTCTCAAATCACTATGAGCTCAGTTTTCAACATTGGTCTCACACTTAACAATTTCAATTCACTTCAATAATCCTCCTGATGTAGTTCAAGAGAAGAACACTCACTTGCAATTTCTGATGGTTCACCCAGTACTCAGGATTCTAGTTCCTTTACACAGGGTTATCAGTGAATTTCCTGCCCCTTTGAGTTTCTACTTGTTCTCTAATTCCATGACTTAAAAGGTTACACAGGTGGAAGCTGCTCTGAATGTGTGGATTACAAAATAAATTTAACCTATTTTAATATGTTGGCTGGTTGGAAATGCTACCTTTAAAAATACTAAACAACTGCATATGATAAGTTAACCTTTTTTCTAAAAATATTTTTTTTTTTGTTTTGAGAGAGTCCCACTCATTCCAGGTTGGCCTTGGGTTCCTGATCTTCTTGCTTCCACCTCCCAAGGGCTGAGATCCAAGAATATGCCCCTATACCCGGATAAAGATTTAGTTATATTTGCCAGCACTCTGAATACAGTTAATTCTCTTTTGAAATCTGTCCTGGAGATAAAATAAAATAATAAACATGTTAGTAATGTAATCTATAATGTATTTATAGATAGATATTCGATATGTTAATAATAGAAAAAAATAATTGTAATATTAACATTTATTTTTAAATCTATTATACTAGTTTTCTCATATTGCTAAATAAAGTCTACCCAAAAGTAGAAAGCACAAGAACATTTTATTAATTCCAATAATATGAAACTCAGGAGCTTCAAAACTTACCTATGACACAAATCAAAACAACATTTGCCTATACAAGCTGAGAGTGGTTAAAATACAGGATTTGATTTTCTTGGGTGACATTCCCAATGAATCTTGTTTGAAATGTGGCTTACATGACTATATTCCATAGATAGTTGTCAAAATTCATTGAGCTAAACACATGAAAATCCACTTTATGCAAATGTTCCTCAATTACAAATGAAGCACTTGCAGGACATACAAATTGGCAGCTTATTGTCTCGTTGGTCTCAGCTCTGAGGCCATCATGGGATTTGGAACCTCGTGATGTGGGGATGAGAGCTGCAAAGGCACATTTCTGTTTTGCCAAGTAACTCCAGGTTTGGCTCTGCTACAGCAAGAAGGAAAGGAGGAGAGAGAGAGTAAAGCTGAAGGGAGATTATGCCTTGCCTTTTCCTATTTATCTCTTGTTAGCTATCATTCTGGGCATAGCTCTTTGGGATGTGATTCCCATCATATTTTTCCCCACCTGGAAGCAATTTTGACCCACAGCATCAGCTTAGTCTAAATTCATTATGTAGCTTTTATCAGTACTACAGACAAAAGGGCAATTCACAGGGTCCAGCATCTGAACACTCTGGAAGACTGAGATTCCTTATTGGGAATGTGTACATGCACTTAGACCATGAATCTTCTCTTTCTCAAACTTCACAGGCTGGTGGAAGATGGAGGACTTTTCTGGGATGTTGGAATGAAAAATCTTTGACACTAACCACTTCAGACAAAAAGACAATCAACACTTTTCACACCTGAAGCTTTCAGAAAGTTGGCTGACCTCTCGTGAAGTTCACCTCCATTTCTCCACTCCTACTGGTAAATGACTGGCAGATTTCTCCTTAGGGAAATAGACCAGTTGAAGAGTAATGGGCGTAGCTATGACAACTTGTGGTTGCAGTCCAAACAGATGGGCTTTTATTCAATTATTCTTCCATGAGACCCATTAATAAGTAAGCTTTTTAAAAATTCATGCTGGCCTTAAAATTTGCATTTTAGAATCATATTTTAACACAAATAGAGAAATAAGGATCATCACATAATTTTGGGAATCCCAAGCAAGAGAAGAAGGAGGAGGAAGAAGAGAGAAGGAAAGAAACAGCATGATACGAACTGAAATTATTACTAATAAAATAGATAAAATAAAAGAAATAGAAGAAAACTTACAAAGGAAGGTAAATGTATAATTACTACTCATATATGGAACAGAACAGTACTGAAAAAGATAAGGAAGGAGGTGTGGGGGTGTGTGTGCACACGCGTGCGTGCAAACACATATTACAAAAGGAAAAGTCAGAGACTCAGAGAATGAATTAGCGCACTTGGAAAGTGAAAAAAAATAACATCACAGGCTGATGACAAGATGGTCCCAAGCAGAAGTACTTGCTTCCAAGACTACAGGCCTGAGTGCAGTTCCTTAGACTTGCATGGTGGAAAGACTCCTTCAGGTTGTCCTCTGATGTTTCACAGTGGTACTAAACCATATGTTCACATACACACAAAGCTAAATAAATAAATACAATAAAAACTCATCAAAATGGGAATAGAAATGGAAATTTACAGGGCTAGAGAGATGATTCAGTGGTTAAGAGCACTTGGTGATCCTTCAGAAGACCCAGGTTGCATTCCCAGCATCCATATGTATTGTGGAATATTAGTTTAAAATGTATTATATTTGTTTTTGCTGTGGAATATTTGTTTAATGATGCAAAGATGTTTTACATTATATTATGTTGCATTTGTTTAACTCTGTAAAACTGTGTTACTTTGTCTCTCTAAAACACCTGGTTGGTCTAATAAAGAGCTGAACAGCCAATAGCAAGATGGTAGAGAGGAATAGATGGCAATGGCAGGCAAAGAGAATAAATAGGAGGAGAAATCAAGGCTTGGGAGAAGAGCAAGGAGCAGGAAAAAGAGGAGAGGAGGGCACCAGGGGCTAGCCATCCTGTCACACAGCCAGCCTCAGAGCAAGAATGAAAGTAAGATGTACAGAAGAAAGCTAAAAAGCCCAGTGGCAAAATGTATTAAAGAGAAATGGGATAATTTGGGTTAGAAAAGCTGGCTAAAAGAAGGCCAAGCCAAGGCTGGGCATTCATAGGTAAGAATAAGTCTCTGTGTCTTCATTTGGGACCTGGGTGGTGGGCCCCCAAAAAGTTGAAAACAAACAAACAAGCAAACTACACATGTTTGCTCACAACCACCAAAATTCCAGTTTCGAGAGAATTCATTACCCTTTTCTGGCCTCCTCCAGTACCTCATGCAATCAATACACAGATAATAAATCCCTTTAAAGTTGAAAATTTCCTTAACATAAAGAAAAAGAAGAAGGAAATATATAGAAAAAAATATGAAAACTAAAGAGTTTAAATAGCATTCCCATCTTCAAAGGAAAGTCATAAAGAGAAAATAGAAGTAAAAATAAAAACTCAAAAATAGTAAGGTCTTCTTTATGTTGTCAAATATAGTTCACCTATATACCAGAATTTATCAGTTGTTAAATCATTCCTTCTGGTTTAAATGCATTCATTTTTGTACAGTAATAATTACTGATTTACTTTGCTTTAATTAATTTTTAAAAGAATAAATGTCAGTTTACAGGTCATACTTAAATTCAATTAAACACTCAGCAATAAACAAAAATCTACATATATAAAATAAAAATATGTCTTTGTATGTCAGTTTCATGTTTCCAAATTCTAAACTCAAAATTAAGAATTCAAGTGCTTATATTAAGTTATACAATTAAAGATAAATTTATTTAGCTATATAGTCATTATGCTATCATCACTTACTTTGAATCTTCAATTTAATCAGGATTATAATATAATAGAGACTAAAATCAAAACTGCAGCCAGAGACCTCTTTTGTGTCCGCACTGTTTTTTTTTGTTTGTTTGTTTGTTTTTGTTTTTGTTTTTGTTTTTTGAGACAGGGTTTCTCTGTGTAGCTTTACTTTCAAAATGAGTAGATGCAGCTATGCCTACATGTACCAGGAAAGAATCTAAGAGTTCTCCAAATTAATTTCCTTGAAAAACACAATAATAGGCTAAGTTGAAGGTCACATATGTTATTAAACTCGACAGACATCCAGTCAAGAAGTTAAAACTGGGGTTAAAGAAATGGCTCGCAGGTTAAGAGCCCTTCCTGCATTTGCAGAAAACCTGGGTTCATTTCTCAGCATCCAAGTAGTAACTTCAGTTCCAGGGAACCCATCATCCTCTTCTGGCCTCCTTGGTTACTACACACTATGCTGCCCAAACATACATGCAATCACACACACACACACACACACATAAAATAAAAATAAATCTTAAAAAGAAAGTACTCAAAACTATGATAATTATAAAAATTCAAATAGTAACAGCTTTAGAGAAAGACCTGCTAGCACACTGTAAAGGAGACGAAATATCTTTTAGTAAAGACCTATGTTACACCCCCACCACCCCACCACCCACACACACCTCGTGGTTTCAGTTAGCAATAGTGCTAACCCAAAATATTAAATGCTAAATTCTATAAAGAATCCATGCTTCCAATTGGGTACTAAGCTGAGAAGCATCATGAAATCCTTTGCTATCCTGCTCCGTCGTACCTGAGACATTAATCACTCATTAACTAAATGCATTCATGCTGTATCGGCTCCCTGTGCACCGGTTTCTCAGTAGCCATTTCAGTTATTAGATGAACGGAGGGCACTATAATAGTGCTTGTGTTCAAGTGACACTTCTCTGGTAGCCTAGCAATGGTTGCCATGCCTACATCATTCATCTCATTTCATTTTATCGCTTACGCAGTTGTGTCACACCACACCATCACAAGGGGGAAACACTACAATAAGGCACTGAGAAGAAGCCGGATGTGGTGGCACCTCCAGTAATCCGAACCCTCCGGAGGCTAATACAGGGGGATTGTCAGTTCCAGGCCAGTGCTGGCTGCACAGAAAGTTCCAGGCCAGCCTGAGCTGCAGAAAGGCTTTGTCTCAATAAGCCAGAGACTTCCGGCTTCCTCCCTCTGGCAAGATGGCGACGTCTGAGGAGGAGCTGCAGCAGCAGAGGCTCCCGGACCTGCTGGAAACCAGCAGACAACTTCTGGAGGAGGTGGAAGCCTCAACCCAACCCACGGGCTCCAAGCTAATCCAGGATAAGGTGACTAGGGCCTTGAAACTCCTGGAGACGGCCTCAGACATGTTGTTACAGCTCGATCTGTTCAGCCGGAACGAAGATTGGGAGGAGATTGCTTCCGCTGATCTCAAGTACCTCATGCTCCCGGCCCTGAAGGGCGCGCTCACGCTGAAGCTGGTGGGCACCAGCCATCGCCTCAGCCGCCTGCGGGAGGCTCGAGACCACTTCATGAACTTCCTAACCCAGAGCCACAGCTACCATGTGGCCGATTTTCAGCTGCCCTGGGCCCGGAGCAGCTCACCACCGGAAGGCAGCCCCGCCACTTCAGCCATCCTGGAGCCTAACCTCGTTGCCATGGCATCCCAGAGGCAGGCTAAAATCCAGAGGTACAAGCAAAATAAGGCGGTGGAGCAGAGAGTGTCCGCTCTGAAATCAGCGGTGGAGAGCGGTCAGGCTGATGACGAGTGTGTGCGGGAGTATTACCTCCTTCAGCTTCGCAGGTGGATTAACATCAGCTTGGATGAGATCGAGAGTATCGACCAGGAGATAGAGATCCTGAGGGAAAGAGACTTTTCGGGCGAGCCATCAGCTTCTCCCTTGCCTCCTCAGGAGAGGCCTCCAATGAAGCCCTTCGTCCTCACCCGGAGCGTTGCCCAAGCACAAGTCTTTGGAGCTGGGTACCCAAGTCTGGCGACTATGACGGTGAACGACTGGTACGAACAGCACCAGAAATGTGAGGGTTTACCATCAGGTCAGGAAGTCGAAAAGCAAGCACCACCACCTGAGTCCCACGGAGCGTCTCAGCAGGAAGAAGAGCTGGAGCTGGAGCAAAAGCAAGAAGAGGAAGATGAGGATGCCCTTCACAGGATGCAGCAGTGGGATGAATGGAAGGACACCCATCCTAGGGGCTATGGCAACCGACAGAACATGGGCTAACCTCCCCTCCGTGTGAAAGGACAATGGATCCCTCATCTTCCCACACCAGGATAACCCTGTTCCCTTCCTGAGGCCCCTGCTCCAGACTTGTGCAACAAAGGCAAAGATACTGATCTTGCTTCGCATTCAATAAAGTACTACTATCAAGTTTTATTTGCACCCTAGTTAATGTCCGGTGCTCTCCTTTGAGCGTTATTCTCACCATGGTGTATTGCAGTTTCTTAAGTGAATAGGAAGAGTGCTGAGAAATGGCTGTGCAATTACCGACTGTATGATTTATCTTTAAAAAATAAAATTCCTTTTTTTTGGGGGGGAAAAATATATATCCAGAAAGAACATTCACGTAAGTTTCATTGCAGTGTTTTTTAATTATTGTTAATATTTGGGTCTGACTTAAACCACTATAGATACATGTATTTGGGGAGATATGTAGTATATATAAGATTGGATCATACCTTCGTATAGCTGTTTTAGAACAACAAACTGAGAAACCCACAGGAGGGTATTATGAATGGCCTGATGAATATGGGGAGTCTCCAAACACTTGACTGAGTTTGTTTTGGTTCTAAACGGATGTAAGTTGTATGAACTTACAGAACAGCCACCTTCAATAGTTATGTACTATCTAGAATCTTTTCAACAAAAAGTTTATATGAAGATGTGTGCTTCATTATTTGCTGAGATTTGAATATGGGTTTTATTTCTTAATCTTACATTAGAAATAGCTTCCTTAAAGAAGAGTGGAAACTTAACATTTATCAAATATAAAAATGTGGATATTTGACTCAGCATTTTCACATTCATATATGTAGAAAGCTGATTTGCACAAAGGTAGAACATAGCAAAGTGGTGATGAGTTCCTTGTAAAATCTCAAAGCTAGAAACTATGTTTTCACTTAAAGAGACCTGGGTGAAAAATCATTTTTTGTAGTCATGCAATAGATTGTCAGTAAACTGTGAGAATAAAATGATTTGGATTTTGTGCAAGGTAACTTAGAAATATTTACCAATATATATTAGCACATAAGAAAAATGAGATGAGAAACTACGTAAGAATAGAATCATCTTAATTGTGCAAAGGAAGATAACCATGAGCAATATGGTCTACTATATAGACATCTTCTGTTACTCTTCACTCTGAATTATCAATCATACACATGTTAAAATAGTCATTAAGTTTATTGATTATGATTACTAATCACTTCTGAAAAATGATTAGCTACTGGGTCCTTGAGAAAGCAACAACAAAACAAAACAACAAACATGAAAACATGATTTGAAATGTCTGCCAATGTTTCTGGTGTAAAGATTCCCAGCATGTTGATATCATCTTAACAAATGGTCACTGAACTAAGAAACAGAAAAACATATTCATAATTCAGTTTTTCAAGACAGGATAAGCCAGTGGCAGCATATTCCTGGGGCTAAGGAAATCTCTGGGGCTTGTGTTACTGAGGTGTGTGAACCTTTGCTCTCAAACCTCTTCTACATCACTTCGAGTCTCTAATATTAAGAATGCAGGAGCCGCTGAGCAATGTAGAACTCCTGTGCAGTTTAATTTCCCTATGAAGTTTGGTGAGCAGAGCTGCTAAGTTTAGCTTTCAAACTAAACAAAGATCAGGCAATTTACATGATTTTCCTTTGCCCCTGTTGGGCTCTTAGATGTGTTTGCATGTAGAATAAAAAAAAAATATTAGGTATAACAAGAATAAGCTATCAAACTGATATTTCCTGACCTTTTGAAATGGAAAACACATCTTAAATTAACAATATGCATGGGATAAATGCAATGAGTTGTGCCCTTTGACTTCGAACTATTTGCTTTCTAGATATGTGTGTGTGACCATCCACTTCCCGACAGCAGCTCTAATACTAGGACTTTGAAAATCCCCACAGTAAATGCCTGGCTAAATAACAAGGGAGGAGAAATGATCTTTCCCCCTAAGTGATTGCTGATCCAAGCAGCAGTTTCTTCATTTACTCAATGTGGTGTCATCTGCCTACCATCACATCTGGGCAAAGGTCATGCAGAGTGGTGTTTATCTATGTCTATGTTTATTCACAGCTGGAAGTAACCCGAAGGTGTAGTTGTAATGGGGAAAAAAGAGAATTCAGGGAAAAAAAAAAAAAAACAAAAGGAAGATGAGTAGGAATTTCAGTTAACAGGACATAAATCTTATCCATCTTGATGAGTCTAAGAAAAGGCCAAAACAAGTGAACTTTTTGAAACTAGAATTTTTTCATGAAATTAATGTGTCCTAGAAAATACGTCATCAAAATAAGATTGGAGGGGTTGGAGATTTAGCTCAGTGGTAGAGTGCTCGCCTAGCAAGCACAAGGCCCTGGGTTCTATCCCCAACTCAAAAAAAAATAAAATAAGATTGGAGGAGAAAATAATTATAAATATAAGCAAAAGTATAGCATATGAACTTAGGACATAATTACCATGTTGGAGGGCAACATTGAAACATTTACTGCATTTCTAAAAGACACTGGTAAATTTTTAAATATAGGTTTTCATATTTTAATCATGAAACCAGATATGTGAATCTTGAGAATCTTTTCCCCTACACATTTAATGAAGTATATCTACAATACCAATTTTTAAAATTAACATATCAGATGAAATTTTAATATAGTTAACATTAACCATCATAATTTCTGTATGTTTGCCAATTTCTATATTCTATACAATGCCAATAAGTATTAATTCCCTATCGAATATCAGAGGAACTGAAGAATCCTTTGTCTTCTTTTTTTTGTTATGAGACACTGTATACTTTGTGAAAAACACTGACACAGAAACATAAAAGGTCAATGTAAAATATTTGTTGGAAAATATTCAAAAATTAGAGACAGCCCCTTAAAAGTAGAACAATAAGTTTTCTCTGCACATTTCAGTTGAAACACAAGTGAAATAAAGTTGTAAGATATTACATCTGCCCTGTGTAAGGATATAAGCAACATGCTTTAGGTCCTTCTCATCACTGAAGAGGGCCAACATTCTCTGGTGTGATAACCCTGTAACTCATGTCACAACAATGCCCTGAATTATCAACTGTGTAATAGCAAGTTTCTGTACATAGACACCTGAACAACATGTCCTTTTAAAACTTAAAAGCACTGTCAGTTTTCCATTTATACAAAGCTGTTCAGAGCCAAGCCTGAGTGAAATGTCAGGTTTGATCTCAAAAACCAAAGAAGAGTGTGTGTTGCACAATCAAACTAAGTTTTGCCTTGCCATAGTCAGAAATACTCAACTTGCTTCTGACTCTCCCCAGGCAATATAATCCCAACCACATAACAGCTCATCTGAGGCTTCTGTGTGAACTGTACTGGAAACACCATAAGATGCCTCATACATGTGCTCAAATAGTCAAAGTTCTTTAATCTCAATGAAATTTTAATGTGTATAAATTATAAGGAATTTATAGACATCATTGTAGCATGAATCTTAAATGGTCTTATTAATAAAATCAAACCTGAGACCAGTTATTGGGGTGAATGCTGGAAGATCAGAGAAGCAGAACAAGCCATAGCTTCCTCACCTCGACAGTTCCTCAGCTGATCCTGTTTCCTCAGACTAGAAGCTTCTGGGTCCTCATCCCAATGGCTCTCAGCTGAACTGCTGCTCGAAAGCCTGAAGCTTAACCAGACAAATGCCTCTACTTTCTGGTCTTCACACCTTATATATCTTTCTAATTTCTGTCATCACTCCCTAGGATTAACGGCTCACTTCTTGGGATTAAAGGAGAGTGTCACCATGCCTGGCTGTTTGCAGTGTGGCCTTGAACTCACAGAGATCCAGACAGATTTCTGCCTCTGAATGCTAGAATTAAAGGTGTGAGTGCCACCATTTTCTAGCCTCTGTATCTAGTGGCTGTCCTGTTCACTGACCCCAGATAAGTTTATTAGGGTGCACAATATTTTGGGGAACACAATACCACCACACATCATGATGTTATTAACTATAATATTTGGGAAAGATTATTCTATAATTATGTTTAAATTGATGGAACATGTATATCTGCAGACTCCAACCAAAATGGAAAAGAATCATGACTAGAGTATACATATTAATTACCATGATTAAAATAATATCCAAAGACTCGAGGAGGCAGATAAAGCAGAAACTTGTCTAATAAATGCAGTGTCACACTTAATCTAAGAATGACCATATGAAAAATTTTAGCCATTGCGTTGTTCACCTGTTCATTCTAAAGTGTAATTGTCAGTTTTGTGTCTGGATGCCAGAGAAAGTGGCTGCATCTTTGGGATATTTACAATTTGTGCAATTTATTGAGACAGATCCAATTCCTTTTTTATTTGTTTTCCCAAAGCACCCATTTTTTTACGTTTGCTGACCAGTGCAAAATCACTCTCACTAATGTTTATAAAATACCACATTATTGTTAGATATCGAATCCAAATGCAAGCACTGCAATTCTAACAGATAGGAGCTTGATTGAATCTGTCTTTAGATTGCCGCTGTCCAGACTACCTAAGCATGGGTTCTGTAAAACTCATGGCACTAAAGAATGAAAAGGAAGACATACAGGTGTGTGTAGGTGTGTGTGTGTGTGTGTGTGTGTGTGTGTGTGTGTGTGCATGTGCACACAGGCACTCATGCATCTTGGGATAAAAGATAAATGGGTAACACTAGGAAAGATACAGTAAGTATATGTATTTTAAATGATTCTAAAACTTCCATACAAAAATATAGAAACATCTCTTTTCCCCCAATGGCTATTCATTCATATTAAGACAAATACAATAGACATTAATGTTTATACTCAGCAATGGATTAAATTATTATACCCAATTATGCACATGTGTGTGGAAAGGCCAAAGGACAACCTTAGGTGCTGTTCCTTATCCTCACTACCTTTTTTAAAATTAGGTCTTCTTGTTGGTTGTTTTGCTCTTTGGGGAGACCTGCCACCCAGCTCCCAAATAAATCACACGTGGAGGCTTGTTCTTAATTATAAATGCCAGGACTTAGCTTTGCTTGTTTCTTGACAGCTTTTCTTAACTTTAATTATCCCATCCACCTTTTGCCTCTGGGCTTTTTCCTTTTTTTGCTTCTGTATATCTTACTTTCACTCTTACTCCGTGGCTGGCTGGGTGGCTTTCTGCTGGTGTCCTCCTATCCTTGTTCTCTGGCTTCTTTCTTCTTGCTCCTCCCAGACTTCTCCTATTTATTCTCTCTGCCTGCCAGCCCCACCTATTCTTTCTCTGGCCTCATTATTGGCCATTAGCTCTTTATTAGACCAGCAGGTGTTTTAGACAGTGTCCGTAACACAGCTTCACTGAATTAAACAAATGCAACATAAAATAATGCAACAGATCTTTGATTAATTAAACAAATGTTTCATAGCACAAACAAATATAACACATCTTAACATTCTACAACAGGGTCTGTCACTGTCCAGAATATTGCAGAATATTCTGAGTGGCTAGACTGCTGCTGAGTTCCACTGGTCTCTGCCACCCATCACTGGGAGTACAGGTGTGCGCTATCCTGCTTGGCTTCTTTGTGTGGATTCTGGGTATTGATCTCAGGATGGTGCCATCTGAGTCACTTTCCAAGCCAATAGTTTATATTATTATTTTGAATTTTTGAAGATATTTAAAAGTCACTTATAGTTCAATTTTTGAATGCTTTTGGATAATACTATTATAGACAGAAATGTCAACTACAAAAAATAAAAATGCCATTATGTGGCTCCTAACTAAATAACATAGGTGTTATTTCTAGGTGATTAAGGACACCTAAAATAGTTTTTGCTTTTTCTTCAGTCTTTTCTGAAATTCTTCCTTTCTCTCTCATACTGAGAACTAACTCAGGACAGTGTGTTCTTGCTAGGCAGGAGTATTTCCATAGTTCCAGAGATTCTCTACCCAGACATATGGAAAAATGGGACTCCTGTGCATTCTTAATATGTTTACCTCCTACTGCTTTATTTTTAAAGTCACAAGGTGTCACTGTGTTACCAAAGCTGATCCCATAATCCTAATAGACCCAAGTGACCATCATGCCTTAGCTTACCTCATAGCTGGAATTGTACTTCCAATTTTACAAAGGAAACATGCCAAAAGAAACAGTCAACTACCAATTATCTATATGTTATATTAAAGATTATATTAGAGTTTCTACTCATATGAGCTTCTTTGATCCTCCCAATAATTTTGTGATGTAATTACTACTGAGGAAGTTGAATTTCTATTAAGGTAAAAAATTATTCAATTTTCTAGAGGACATATGCATAAACAAGAGAATACCAATATTAAGTAAGCCTAGGCACACTTGTAGCCCTTTGTAAGTTTACACAAGGGCCATAATAAATTCTTTTGAAAACTTACAAAGAGATTCAAAATGTTTGAATATGACCCATAACTGCAATGCTGCTTCATTTGTGTGAATTCTATTCTTGTTACTGTGAAATTCATATATGGGCATATGATTTAGGAAAACCTTAGGTCTATCAACATTTTTCTATAGAAATTAACTAATGAGGATACCTGCATATCTAAAGAAGCAATTATAATCCAATTTAAATTAAAAACCAACTGTATGAAAGCCCAGAGATAAACTGCTGGTAGATTAAAAACTAACATATCTTTTTGCTGCCACTTGGACAGAATCTCAGTTGCATCTTCAACTGGGGAGTTGGAATATGAAGAGTCTAGATAGGGTCCTTATAAGTCAAAGTCTGGAAAGGAGGGTGACTCCCTGTGGTTGGGTGGGCTTCTGACATGATGGATTTGAATGTGTGAACAAAGCAAAGAGAGGCTAGTCAATCAAATCTAGACCAACAAATTGTCCATTTGATAAGTAAAGAGTACTTTCTCCTGTGAATAGAATGGGATAATAACTGAGTCCATTGTTCTTCTGAAGAGTTCTTTAACACTAAGGCAGAAACTATGATGCCTTAGAATTATTTGTTTTGGTCTTTTCAGAAATAAACTCTGCAGCCCAGACTACCTGGAACTTATTAGGTAGCTCAGGTTGACCTCAAATTCATGGTTATCATCCTACCTGAGCCTTCTGAGTGTTGTGGTTACAGGCATGTGATACTACATCCATGTTTGTTTCCATTTGCATGTGTATAATGAAATATATAGCATGCTCCAGTTTGCTGTCAAGCCTGTGTTCATGTGCTCTTTGATTCATGTCATAAACAAAATTATTCATCAAGCCCTCCACACTCTGGCTTCATATTAGCCTTGGTTACCAGTTTTCCTGAGATCTAACTGATCCTTACATTGATAGGAGAGAAGTGAAAATGAGTCCCACTACTGAGGACTCCAGCATGCTCCAGAGTGAGCCTTCATCAGTTCTCCAGTATAAGATTTGCTACTCACTCTGTGCCTTCCATTGCTCCTCCTCCACTGGTCCTTTTAATAAAGTCTTAACAAATAACCCTTACATTCACAAAGATGTCAAAATATTAGTTTAAAAGGGCTGGTTCTCCAGTAGGAAAATAAAAGGTAATTCTATGTAGTTCATAAAAATACAACCATATACATTCCTAAAGGGTGAACTAGTGAAGGAAGTGACTTCTGAAAAGTTTTCACTTAAAATATTTTTAATATAATATGTTTTTGTTCATGTTTTCCCCTCCTTTTGCTCCTCCAAGAGCCTCTCAGCCTCCCTACTTACCTATCTTAGTTTGAGTTTCTATTACTGTGAAGAGACACCATGACCACAACAACTCTTATAAAGAAAACATTTAATTGGGATGGCTCACTTACAGTTGCAGAGTTTCAGTCTATTATCATGTCAGGGACTGTGGCAGCATGCAGGCAGACATAGTGCTGGCTAACTAGCCAGAAGTCCTACATCTTGCAGGCAACAGGAAGCAGACTGAGACACTGAGTGGTATCCTGAGCATCTGAAGTCACAAAGCCTGCCCCCACAGTGACACACTTCTCAACAAGGCCATACCCACTCCAACAAAACCACACCTCCTAATAGTGCCACTCCCTCTGAGATTATGGGGCCAATCATATTTAAATTACAACACCACCTAACCTTGTGTTCTTTATGTCTCTTAACAGATCAATGTTTCTTGCCAATTAAGCAAAAATAACAAAAAAGTTACAGGTCTGAATGGCAAAAGACTTGATGTAAAGAGACTTCTAAGGAAAAGGAGTTCTCAATTTTATTAATATTAGCTTGTGTGATACTTGAAACTCATACAGAGTCTGAGCCTGCAATGAAAGTGTGTTAGGATGTGGATGGTCTTAATAAAGGTTTGTTATCTTCCTCAGAAGAGATTAGTTACCACAAGAGCAGGTCTGTCTTTCTGTCTGCACATCATCTCTTACCATGTGAACTCTCTTCCTGGAATTACCTCTTTATTTTCCCTTCTGTGTAAATACTTCACTAAAGTTTAGCAGACAACAGTGCCATGTATGTGGACTTACCAACCTTGGCTTTTTTAAAAATAAAATTTCCAATTTCAGGTATTCTATAATAGGAAGAGAAAATGGCTGGATAGCTGGCATGTAACCTACACAACTTATTTATGAGAAAATATGTTCACAACTCTCAAAATAAATCCTCAAAAAGACAGAAGAGTAATAGAGATGCAGACAGAGAAATAAAACAGATAAGAAGTGTGGCCATGTGGCAGAAATCTTCCAAGATGGACTTTTTAGATAACTAGAATTAAGGTTGAACCCCAGTGAAATTTCTCCTGGAAAATTTGCATATTGGATATCATATTATTTTTTTCTCACCTATTTATTGCAGTAGGCAAGAAAGCTATAAAACAACTCCAGTTCTGTGTGCTGCTTTTAGGGAAAGAGCAGCAAGCTGTCTTCTTTATTAGTTTGGGGTCAAGGGATGACCAAGAATCTATGACAGTTTTCATGCAGACGTATTGGTACGCTCTGTTATTAGCCATCAACTTTACCATATCTGCACTTAAAAAGGTCAGAGAGGAACCAAATAGTAAGGAACGATCATAGGAGCAATGCGGTGTAGACTGCTATAATAGCCTTCCCATTTACTGTATTTAATACCTTACATTCTCTAAGATCTGACTTAATTCACTTCCCTTATCAGCCATACTTGTGAGTGGCTTAATGTAAAGAAAACAAATCATAGGATTCAGGGAAGAAGACACAAATGTCATCCCCTGGCATCAATCTGGCCTTAAAATACCTCATCATCATTACATGATTCTTACATGGTGAATTGACAACCCCAACACTCAGGAGTAAGAGGCAGGAGGATTACAGTTTGAGGCCAGCGTGGACTATACCTAGATATCCTATCTAAGCTTCTCATACTCTCACCAAACACACACACACACACACACACACACACACACACACAGACACACACACACACACAAGCATGCCCACACAAAAGAAACAAACGAAGTCCCTTAGTCTAAGCCTTCCTGGAGCCTCCTGACAAGCTATCTGGCATTACTAAAGAGAAGGTTACAAATGAATGCTAAGTTATCAAACCATCCACACATTCCACTCACAGTAGACCCAGGCAAAAGGTAGCTTTGTAAATATGCATGTTCATGTATACCCTGTGTTTCCTTCCAAGCTGGATAGATCTGCTGGAGACTGGAAAGAACAAGTTCAGGAAGAGGAGGAAAGAACAGTGGTGTCAATGTCTGTGTACCTGAGCATCCCCATAGGTTTCTAGGAAAACCTGTAACTGTCTGCAAGCTGAACTTTTATCTTATTGATCCACAAAGGAGACAGACTCAGAATAAGTTCATAAACTCAGATGCAGAGCTCACATTTTGAAAGCATTCTCTGGAAGGACAACATGTCTTGGAAGAGAAGTGTCTACTTGGAAACCTGAATAGAATAGTAATGATTGTGTTTGAACTGTCAAGTCCTAAGGAGCTGCTGGCCACACCTCAAATATCTGTAAATCTCAGTGTTGCCAAAAAAGCTACATATCCCTGAGAAGCAAATGCATGTTTGCTGGGAAAAGCACTTTGAGAAATGAGAGAAGATTCGTGATTGGGAAGGAACTTGCCACAAAGAAGATGATGAAGCATGGGCTTCCAAGTATAATGTGTCTCCCAAATGAACATGTGTATGCTGTAGGCAGTACCAAGTTGTCCAGGATCTCAAAAGATGCCAGAGACGAACAGCCGACCAAAGGCTGAACCATCTGCTGAGCCATCTCATTGTACCAGAAGCTAAGGAGCATTACTGAGTTCTTCAGTTCTACATTATAGAAAATGTGAGGTGAGAGGAATCATGAGTTGACATAGGCTTAATACTAAAATTTCATATAAAACAAAGTTTTTGGGTTCACAAGGAAAAGTATTCTACCCCCAGTAAGAATCAGGGCTCACAATAAGATTTGTTTTTTGTTTGTTTGGATGGTTGGTTGGTAATGCAACACGAAATTAAATTTTTGTGTAACTAGGGGCATGAACTTTTTTAATGACTCATTGAGATAGGAATTGAAGAACTAGCTAGTGCCATTCTTGCTCTTGGCTCACCCTAGCAAAATTCACAGAATTTTTTGACAGGAGCTAAATAGTGTTAAGAGAGGCTGAATAACTCACACTTAGCTAGCAAACAGATCCAAATTTTGAGAGGCACATGAATCCATAGGCAGTTCTCTTAACATATTGGAGTTATTAATACCCTGCTTTAAATTACCCTAGTTTACTTCAGAGCAGATATGGCATATTTTTGTATTTTTAATTGCAGAACTTCAAGAATAGACTATTAAACTTCTTACTTTATCATTAAATATCTCAAAATATTACATGGGACACTGAAATCTATTTGTGTATGAACACAGAGATGCACATAGGCAAAGGTGAGTTGTAGTTAGATTTTCCTGCCTGGTCCAGTCAGGACAAATCTCTCTTACCCGCCAGTCCCATAGTCGCTCAGACCCAACCAAGAAAGCACACAGAAACTTACATTGTTTACAAACTGTATGCCTATGGCAGGCTTCTTGTTATCTGCTTTTTCTATCTTAAATTAACCCATTTCTGTTAGTCTATACTTTGCCACACGGCTTGTGGCTTACCAGTGTCTTTACATGTTGCTTTTCATGGCAGTGGCTGGCGGTGTCTCTCTCCAGCCTTCTGCTTCCCAGAATGCTCTTCTTTCTTGTCCCACCTATACTTCCTGCCTGGCCACTGGCCAATCAGAACTTTATTTACACAGAGCGATATCCACAGCAGTGAGTGTGCCCACATACTCATGTACACACACACACACACACACACACACACACACACACACACACACACACACACCACAGGATATGAAATGAATTTCCTAGAGTTGTCCACCAAGGCTGAGTAAGACACCTTTAATGTCAGCAGTATCTGCTGAAGCACTTCCTTCTTGCAGTCTGTTAGGAATTCTGACATACTCTCCTTCAGAAGTAGCCAAGGATATATTTACCTGGTGTCTTTGTTCTGTTCCATGCATATGACTTCTCAAAAGTGAATCTAGAGGTTTCACATTAAAGATATTTTGGTCAAACTCATTGGGATTTTATAAAAAGCTCCTTATGCATAACCTTGATGACAATTAAATCCACTGTTCACTAAAGAATCCACTCTTGCTTCAGAACACATGGATCTCTCCGTTCACCCCGTGTCCTCCAACCTTGTCTTTGCCTCTTAGCAAACTCCCCTTCCTGCTCTTGGTTTCTCACAAAATGCTTCTCGAGGCTCAAGCTACAATTTCTGACCCTGTTTCTCTATGTTTTTTTCTCAGTGAAGGTCATCCTTTCCCAAGGCTCACTTATGACTTCTTGGTCATAATCCAAATGACTATCCCCATTCTCTTCTTTCTACACACTCAAACTGCTCCATACTTCCTTACAGTCTTCACTGCATTCCACAAAATTTAAAGAAGACCCCAAATTCCCTGCTTTTCCAGATGTTTCATTTTAGCACCAGCATCTTTTTTTTTTTTTTCTGTCCTCCAGAACGAAACCTTACAAGCACATTTGACTCCTCCCTTCCTTCTCATCAATATCCAATCTGTCATAGTATTTTAGCAAATCTCCCCTCAGAATCTCTCCAACTCATCTCTTTCTCCCCATTCTGGGGCTGGCATCACTCTTGCATAGCCTCACATCTGCTTCGCTGCAGCAGTTTCCTGCCTTATCATATTTCAGACTCTATTATCTCCACACTCTCCTCCATTCTGCATGTAAATACCTAATTAATCTTCATGCATCTCTATGCTTCCTGCAGACACTCTACTCTGCTTCCTTCCGATTTATCCAGTCACATTGCTTTCTTCCCCTCATCACTCACTTCCTCTGCAATCCGATCATCTCCCTCGAAGCAGGGAATGAGCAGTCCTCACACCAGCCTCTGCTTCCCCTGACAATCTGTTCCTCTCTTTATCCAAATATTCTGTGAACTTCTCGGCTCTTCTACCACTCTATCCTTCCATAGTACTGTTGTTACTCTCCTCAGAAAATCACTCAATGAATAAAGATCTTCTTATCTGTGTAAGTGAATTTGTGTGTTTCCTGTTGAAGGCAGGAATCACACCATGCATATTTTATATTCCCTGCAGCACCTAGACCAGTGCTGAACACCCTGCTGAGAACATGATTGATACACTCATCTGACCCTGCCCTCCTGCTACCTTGTCACCTGTCCTTTTCCCCCACCAGGAATTGTTGAGTGATCACCATCATTCTCATGTTCCATTTCACAGAGGAAACACAAGCTAGAGGGAGAGAAGACTCACATTTCTCCAGCATTCTTCAAAGTCTCCCTCTCCCTCCATCAAGACCCTCCTCAATTACCTCTATTAAAAGGGAAGTCCATTCTTCAATGTGTCAAGATGAATCCCACTGCTTGTGCCTTTGATTCCGTGGTCTCTCACTTCCCAAATTGTGCTTTACCAGCTACTTCCGTTTGTCCCTTGCATTTTCAATCCCACCATCTCTTCTCAAGTCATTGTCTTAATCTATTATATACTTTGTTTCCATTATATAAAAATCAGAGCAGATAGTCAACTTCCCAAAGGACTTTGCATCCCTTCCAATTCATTGTTCTCCTTTCCTGTAACATAATAAACTCCACATCACTTCTCTGTTCCCTTCTATTTTCTAACCAGTATAAGGGACAGAGCATAGCAAACCATTAGATCTGCCCACTTCTTAGTTCCCAGGAAATTTGAATTGCAATAACACCCAAGACTTTTTATTTCACTTCTTTTACAAAACTTACCTTTACTTTTTTCTTTTCTCTTTGATGTTGCCAGATATCTGAAAAGACTCATCCTAAGAGAGGAGATGTTTACTTTGAAGACATTTGAGAGGACACTGTAAATTTGCAAGGAAGTTATGGCAGGAGCATGAGGCAGCTGCTCCTAGACATCTCAGAAGACCAAGAGACTGAGAAAGATGAATCCTGCCACTCAGCTGGCTTCCTTCTTTTACACAGTTTGATGCTCCAGTCCACTCAAGGTCAGTGTAGATATTCCTTAGTCAGTGGCTCTTTTCTGGAAAAGCCCTCACAGATTCACCCAAGTACATTTCGTACTCTAGACGTTTCTTTATTTTTCTTTTCTTTTTTTTAAATTGTTTTAATTTTATACATCAGCCATGGGTTCCCTTGTCCTCCCCGCTCCTGCCCCCACCCCCACCTTCCCCTCAGCCCCTCCCCTCCCTTCCCATGTCCTCAAGGACCAAGACACACCTGGGGATTCATTAAACCTGGTGGATTCAGTACAGGCAGGTCCTGTCCCCTCCTTCCAGGCTGAGCAAAGTGTTCCTGTGTAAGCTCAAGGTTTCAAACAGCCAGCTCATGCACTAAGGACAGGTCCCAGTCCCACAGCCTGGATGCCTCCCAAACAGATCAAGCTATTCAATTGTCTCACTTATCCAGACGACTAAACACCCTAACAGTCATCTTGGAACTCTCATCCAATAACTGATGGAAGTGGATACAGAGATCCTCAGCCAGGCCCCAGGTGGAGCTCCAGGTATCCAACTGTCCAGAAAGAGGAGGGACTGCAAGAGCGTGAATTCTTGAGACCAAGATTGCAAAAAGCACAGGGACAAATAGCCAATCGAAAGAAAGCACCTGAATTATGAACCAACGGCTGTGGAAGCCCCAGCTGGATTGGGCCCTCTGGATAAGTGAGACAATTGAATAGCTCTAGACGTTTCTTAATCCAACAAAGGAAACAATCAGAATTAGCCATCACATTCCTCCTCTTTGATCTACCTCCATTGCCATTTTTCTCACTATTTCCCTTTCTCTCTTTACCATTGCCCTCCCTTCATTTTCTTGGAGAACAGGCAGTATGCTGTGGAGTTGAGGTCGCAAGTAAGAGCAATCGTATTGACAGACAGGGAGGAACAGTCTAGTCACACACAGCAGGGAACAGCCTGACCCATTTTGTCCAGTGGCCGCTCAAATGTTCACATTCTGTTTGCATAATGTGAGGTGCTTGGAAAGCACTGCTCAAATGTGCCATTCTCAGTACTCTCCACTCCTCCAACTGGAGTAATAGTTTCCGAATTTTTTTCTTTAAAAAATGTGAAAAGCCTCATTGACTACAAAGAACATAAAAAAAAAATCTCTGCTATGAGTTGAAAACTATTAATAACCTGAACCACTCTTCTTTTAAGTTGTTTCTTTCTTTCTTTTTTTTTTCCTCAGTATTTTAGCCCTGTGCTTCACCATCAAGTTGAAGTAGCTCCTTGAGGATTACTGACAGACAATCTTACATCCTACTCATTCCCTTCCATTGTCAGTCATTTCTCTAACCACTGAATGGAGAAGTCCCAACTCTTCTGTGCAGACTTCTGGACCACTTTCTTGGGATGAGTGAGTGTACTTTGAATATTTTCTGGACACAATTGCATTAGATGAATTGCAGCTCCTGATCCATGAAAAAACTTACATGTCACAATCTTTTGGTTTTTAAGACAGGGTTTCTCTGTAGCCGTGGCTGTTCTAGAAGTTGCTTTGTAGACCAGGCTGTCCCTGAACTCACAGAGATCCATCTATCTGTCTCTGCCTCTGGGATTAAAGGTGTGTGTCAACAAGCCAGGCCCTTTTCTTTATTTTAGAACAAAGCCATGTTAGGGAGGGACTTTTGTGCAAGATATTTAGATATTTTCAAAACAAACAAACAAAAACTTGGGCTGTACCTTTACAACTGTAATATAATCTGGATTGGAGAATTGGAGTAATATCCTTACCTCTCTCAGGGCCCTTACTTGTCCTTTGGGCTAGAGGAAATATTAGGTATGAGCAGCACTTCTAGCATACATGTAATACACAGCTCCAATCAGTGATGTATTGCAATGCATGCAGCTTGGCTTTTATAGCCGTAACCTTTGAGTGCAGTTAAGTCCATACATGCTAAATGAAGTATAACACCAAAGCAATCATTGGATATTTCTAACCAAATCAATAGTTATAGTCTAATCGATAGAAAATTGAAACAAATGTGTTTTGGTTTAAATTATTCAGACAATTTCTTCAATTTTCCACTTTATTTTGTTCAGACAAAAATTATACTAGGTAACCATGCTTTTAGTACAATCATGTAGTATATTTTCATTTGTAAAATAAAAGTACTTTGTAAAAATCCATTCTGAAACTTATTTCTGGGTAATTAAAACATGTTTGCTTTTCCTTTTATTGTGGTTATCCTTACCAACTAGTCTTACCAGCTTTAAGCTTTCACAAGAATAAGTATAATTCAATTCAAATTAAATTGACTTAAATATTTAGTACCTTCCAATTTACAAGTCATTTTGCTTTGTGCCATGTATTAAAACAAATCACCACTAGAACTCTATTAATGTAGAACATTCCAAAGAAATAGAGAAATATAAATAAGCTATAATTGAAGGGTTGATAAAATGGGCCTATGGGCAAATTTTAATCAAAGAGTGTTGACTTAGATTGGTCCAAGTTTTTGCAAGGAAGATGTTATAGGCGATAAAGGCTTTGAATTCAACCACATATTTTACTTTGGGCCTGTATAAATGTTCAAGGTCAAAAAGAAAACAACTTTTGCTTTTCCCATTATAGCCATATTTTTCAGCTTAGATGGAAAGAGTTTCAGGGCAATTCACCCCCTCCTGGCTTCCTATCTCTGTGTGTGCATCTTTGAGAAGTGGGATTAGAGAGAAACCTGCAGGCATATTAATAAATAAATTTCACATGCTGTTAGATATTAAGTAAACATACAGATACATATTCCTCTAGGGTTTATGATCTTATAACCTGGAGATTTCTAATTTGGCACCTATGACATATAGTAACTTCCCATGGGGTGTTCAGTGAATTAATTCTCATATTTTCAACTTAAAAATAAATGTAACCCCAATTTGCTTAATGTACTCCATAGGTGATTCAATGTGTCTCTGCTTTTTACAAACAAATTCCAAAAAGTTCACTCTTTCCCTGTATAGCCAAACATTCCATCATTTAGAATGCAACACTGAAATCACTACAAGTCATGTAGGTAACTAAGAAAGCTTAAGCTTTGGAAATGTTTGCTTTGAGCAATAGGCATTCAATTTAAAATCAAATGTTAACTAAGTACATGTTGGAAAATTTAAGAAATAATTCAAGTGAAACCTACTGCATTGTTTATCAAGATATTAGAGAATATGATATTAATATGCAACAAAAACAGATGACATAAAAAAGAGAATCCAGACCACAACAGCTTCACATAAGAGCTTAATTCCCATGTGGGTGTACTTACTGTCATAAACTATTCTCACTCCTTATGGGCCAGAAAATGCCCTTAAGTCGTGGGAATCCAGGAAAAGAGCATAAATGACATTTAGAGATATCGCTTAAGTAAACTTAAAATTAAATTCTCTCCCCCTGTTCTCATTCTATGTGTGTGTGTGTGTGTGTGTGTGTGTGTGTGTGTGTGTGTGTTGTTTGTGTTGGTTTGTTTTAGGTTAGAAATAGAGGTTTTGTTTCTTAACATAGAAAAAGGAAACCAATGTCAACGAAATCAAAACTAACTTTATCTAGGTCCCTTCAGACATGGGATAATTAATTCAGTGTATAATGTGAACAGATTCACATGTTTGTACTTAAGAAGCTGAAATGAAGATGATGAGCATTATAAAAAGAAGAACCACAACAACAAAGCAGTGTTCTGGATAACAGACAAGAAAGAACAAATCCAGAGCAGCATCTGGTATGAGGGGACAGAGGAGGACAATGGCTAGAGGAAAGTTCAGAGCCTGGTAGCCATGCACACACTGTGCACAGCCCAGGGAGGGAGCTAGAATAACTGACTGCACTCTGATGGACTGAGAATTATTCCAAGGAGACATTGGATTTATCAAAATGGAAGACCAAGATTTTTCTTGTATCTCTTTAAAGAATTTTAACTTGTTTCTACTTTATTAATGTATTTATTAGTCAATGGCATGTAGATTTCTCTAACCCTCCTGTCAAAATGCTTTATAAAACATCTAGAATATACTTATTTACTTTCTTGATTTCACTGAGATGTCCAGCATAGTATCAGGACAGAAAGAGCTTAGGAGACCCTTGAATGTGTAGCCAGTTCATAAGAACTATGAGCACAGAAGACTTGAGACCTGCCTTCCTCACATGTTGCTGGGGCTGCATTTATGGTATTCAGGTTGAGGCACTCTTTTAAACTTGTGTAGACTATGCTAACACTGGTGGCTAGGTAAAGCCTGACAAAGTTAGAGCATTCCTCGAGTCTTTGGCTGAAGAGAGTAATTGTTTTCTCTATATTTCTAGACTTA
Source organism: Onychomys torridus (assembly GCF_903995425.1). Taxonomy (NCBI): domain Eukaryota; kingdom Metazoa; phylum Chordata; class Mammalia; order Rodentia; family Cricetidae; genus Onychomys; species Onychomys torridus. The sequence goes on along the minus strand of NC_050445.1, from coordinate 149,859,099 downwards.
ATCTGCTAATATTTAGTTGAAGAGCACTGTGACTATATTCATGAGTCAAAGTACCAATTTTTTTTCAGTTTTCCTGTAATATGCTGGTAAAAATTTTGTCAAGGTTATAATAACCTCACAGAACAAGTTGAGACATGTCCTTTTTAGATTTTTATTCTCGGAAAGATTTAAATGAAAGTATTATTTCTTCATTGAATGTCTGGCAGGACCTATTAATGAATCCATCTGGGGCCAGAAATGTTTGTAGGAAGGCTTTTGATTAATGATTTAATTTCTTAATATCTATGTGCATAATTCTTACATATTTTCTTCCTTCAGGACTCAATTTAAATGATTATGTTTTCACAGAAATTTGTCTATTTGAATGTGTATACTTATTGCAAAAGGACCATTCATATTATTCTAATTCCTTCAATATTTTTAGGCTCTGGAAATATGTCCCTACTTAGATCCCACTAATGTTTCCTTGGGAATTCTTGCTTTTCTAATAATTAGACCAAGCTGAGAACATGCTTAGTTTTAACAGTCTTTTTTAAAAGTTATTCTGGGAGGTGGAGACATAGTTCAGTCAATTAAGTGCTGCCACAGATGCAAGAGAACCGAGTACAGATGCCGAGAACCCACCTAAAAACCTGAGCAAGGAGGAAGGTACCTGTATCTCCATCCTATAGTGGGAGGAGATAGTCAGATTTCTGACACTATCTAGCCAGATATCCATAGAGCTTTAGGTTCAATGAGATACCCTGTCTTAAAACAATAAAGATAAATATTAATAGATGAAGACACCCAACATCAATGTCTTGGACACACACACACACACACACACACACACACACACACTCATGCACGTGCCCACACACACACACAAACATGTACGCATATGTGCATTCACACCCTCACACACACACCTGCCTGTGCATGTGCAAGTATGCACACACTAAAGTAATGATATTTTCTGAATCTCCTTTTAATTTTTCTATTCTGGTAGATTTTTCTCTGATCACTATCTTTTTTTCCTATGTCTATTAAATGAAATGGATTTGCAGTTTTTAGTTCTATGTCTCTCTCCCTTGTTTTTATTAAATGATGTATAAAAAGTTTAAAGCTACGTATATAAATGCATAGCTATGTTATAAATATATATATATATATATATATATATATATATATATATATATATATATATATATGTGGTTTGTCCTCTGGTACATTTAGTTTCTTCTACATGTTTTGGTATGTTCTAGTTTTTACATTAACACTCTTATTCAGACTTTTCTTTTCCTACTTTTCTCTTTGACAGAATGTCTTTGTGAAATCCCAACAATTAGATCCAATCTTTATTCTGATGAAGTCTATCTTAACTCTCTTTATTCTGGTTCTTTTCTGCTAGATAAGGTTCTGTGAATAGTCCAGCAGTAGTCCAATGTTTGCAACTGTTCTGCATGCCCCTCAAAGGATCATATAGTCTCCAATTGGCAGACAAATTTATCAACCTGCGCAAATGCAGGTACACATACAGAACATGCATGTATTAATAGATTTTTTGCTATTTATTACACGTGTTTACCTGTTTGATATATGGAGAAAATAATGACTAAAGATATAGTTTATAATATGATTCTTTTTGTTAATTATGTGGATTTTGTGTTTATTTGTGTGTGTGTGTGTGTGTGTGTGTGTGTGTGTGTGTGTGTGTGTGATATGTGCCCTAGTGTCCACTGGTATCAGAATGAAAGCATTGGATCACCTGGAGATGGAGTTCCAGTCTGGGAATTTAACTCAGGGTATCTGGAAGAGCAGAAGGTACTCTTCAACTACTAGGCTGTCTCCCAGTCCCTATGGTATTGTTCTAAGCATTTAAATTTCCTCTTTGTTTAATGACATTTTTTTGTTACTGTTTTTCCTATCATTTGCTAAGAAAAGTAATATTAAGCCTCCCATTATGTTTCTTCCTGTACTTTTATGGCAACACCTCATATTTTAATGCAATTTACTTAATATATATTATATTTTCTTAGTCAATCAAGAGAATTTGACTTTGAAGCCTACTTAGTCCTGATCACATTAACTTTGATTATTAGCATTTGCACAGCTATCCTTTTCCATCCAGTCCATATCTACATTTGAAATGTGACTCTTGGTAAATGTCATGCCATCATGTTAATCTTAATCAAGTCATTGAATCATCACCTGAGGATGATCTTTGTAAGGTCTCTGTAAGTGTGGAACTACTGCTGGATCTGTCTCACACTTTGTACCTGCTCTGTCCATCTGTGTTTCTTCTTGTCTCTCCTCTTCTCTTCATCTGGAATGGTCGATAGTCTCATTCCACATTTTTCTCTATTTAGCATGTCAGTGCTAGTTTACATGCCTACTGGCATGACTTGTTTACTTAGACACCATCATTCTTTCTTTTAAAGAATCAGTTCTCTCTTTTAAATATTATATTTTTATTACCTTGTATGACTGTGTCTATGTGACATGTGAACAGGTACCCAACTCAGCAAGAAGAGGGTCTTGGATCCTTTTGACTAAATGAAATTATATGCAGATATGACCTATGTGGGGACTTGGCACTAAACTCAGATCTTCTGGAAGAGCAGCAAGTGCTGTTAAACACTGAGCATTTCTCCAGCCACTCTGTTCTCCTTTTTAAAACTATGTTTAATTACACTGTATTTGGCAAATATTTTCCAGTGTCCTTCCATTCTCTCTCAGTTTTTCTTCTAGAATTGTGTCATTTGGTTGATGATATCTCCAACTTCGATTATACATTATTGCCTTGAAATATTCTAGAAGTTCTACTCTGATATCTCTAGTAATGTTTCCTCTGCTCATTATAGACATAGTAATCATTCTCTTCACAGCTACAAAGTTTTCTGGGTTTTTAATGATTTTTTTCCAGGTGTTGTTTTTGTTGTTGTTTTTCATTCCATTGTAGATACCAATTTCCTCCTCCATGCTACTGATAATTCAACTGGTAAAATTGCATTAATTAAATTTTTATTTTAATTTATTTTTCAACATGGAAATTATATTTGACAGATTCCTAACACTGCTACATAATTTTGTGCATTCACATAGCCCAATGGTAATTTACAACTAATTCTATTGTTTAAGCCCTATAAATGTAATTTTAAGATGCTTGATTACACTTCATAGTTATATCAGGCAATCTTTCACTGTTTCTCCAATTTTTGATTCATATGTTGCTTATATGTAATACCTAGCTAGTTTTTACTTTGCGCTGTCTTCCAGTCTCTTGAAATATTTGGAACAGTGAAAGGTTTACTCTAGAAACTTTTCATTTGCTCCTGATTGGCACTAGGACTTGATCAAGATAGATGCACAAAACCAAGGGAAGGCTTTGGATTTCTCAAAAGTATGTGCGATGACCTTGCTACAAATCCATAATGGCCAATGCTAGTCAATTACAGCTTCTTTGGGTCATTAGCATTTCTTATAGTCCAAAGGCAGCTGGATGAGTCATGATATTTTTGCTTTAGTTTTCTAGTTTGCTTTGTTTTGTATTGTCTTTAGTTATGCTGGATGAGAAGTCAATGCAATCCCCACTTAATGAGGAAAATGACTTTATTATACTGTCTTCCTTAAAAAATTTCTTTATCTAGATTTTCTGTTCTCTACCCAAGCTTGAGTTAGTGTATATCAGCATGTCATCTAAGAATGTGTGTGTGTTTGTGTGTGTGTGTGTGTGTGTGTGTGTATGTAAAAATCTATGAATTCATACATGTAGGAACATAATGCACACTTCTATGTAGCACCAGTACTTATGTACACCTACAGCAGTAACACAATTATAAAAATATATACATGTATTTTCTCTATTAAAATAATCTAAGGCCCTATATTCTAATCACTATACTAACTTTCTCTTTTCTACACTATTAATACTTTAGCAACCTGAAAAAAAACTTACAAAGATGTATTTTAAAGTCTCCGCAGTAGAACATTTTTGGCTTAAAGCATAACTTTTCAGTCTTTTAGATACACTGATATATTTAGTAATATTTTCTCATCAAAATCAAGGAGAGTAGTTCAAAGGCATTTTATACAATAGTAGGGTAAATTTTTACTCTATTGTTGGGGATATGCTTTTATGAACAAAATTAGAACATATTCTAACACTAGGTTATGTTAGAATTTTGAAGAATTAAGTTTAAAATCTATCTCACAGATAAACTGTAATAACATTAAAAGGTAGTAAGTGTGATTGGAGTTCTTGGTAGGGATTAGATAGTGATTAAGAAGCCCTAGTTTAATAAACAAAACCAAACAAACAAAACAAAAAACAAACAAACAAACAAAAACCAGCTCTCAATCGTTGACATAGTGGTTAAAAACACTTGCTGCTCTTCCAGAGCCCAAGAATTCTGTTCTCAGTACCCACATGAGGAAGTCAAAACTGCTAGTAACTCCAGCTCCCGGGATCTGGTGCCTTCTTCTGGCCTCGGTAGAACTTTTTACTCTCAGTAGGTACTCACACATGTACACACACACACACACACACACACACACACACACACACACACATAAATAAATGAAATGAAATGAAATAAATCTAAAACAAACAAAAATAAAAAGCCAAATCATAGGGTTCTACCTGCCCTCCTATCATCTTTACATCAGGAGTCTTCACTTCTGTGCATCTATGGCATACAGAGAATTCTATGGAACATGTTTAATAATTCCATAATAAAATATTCAAACATAATTATTCCTACTCTAATAACTTAATACATATACACAGTGAAGTTATGTACTATCTTTATTTTACCCACTTAAAGTGTGTGTAGGATATAGTGGTACTGGGGTATTCCAAAGGGATTCATTATTTAATGTTGAAAGTCCTACACAAATGCCAAACTCATTATAGTGTGCATGCTGGCAAGTGGCTAGGGTTTAGGAGATAATGCAGGAGCACACATAAATCAAAATTTCAACATGAACAAACTTCTTTCTGTACCAGAGAATGATTAATCACATCACTGACATTGTGTATGCAGGTTCTTGTTCATAAGTAAGAGTTTAAACCCTTAGGTTACACCTTCAGCCCCCACTATTTCTGTTCACACAACAGTTGGGTGGGGATAGGGCACACCAATTCTGTCTAGATGCCAAATGCCTTTCAAATCATAGTCTAGAAAATACCTGCACAGACTAACCTTCACCTTCTAAGAAAAATAGAATTGCAGCATTATAGTACTTGTTCCTGAACTTCAGTTGGATTATTTAGGAAGATGATACTTAAATTATTTCAGGATTCCATGTATTAAGTCCCCTGACTTAATAAACATTACAAACATCTCCTTGTAAGTGACTTAACATCACCAATCCTGACAGATCTTAGTCCAACCGTCTTTCCCAGTATTATTAAATAGGTCTTCTAATATTTATCAATAGGTCTATATTTAAAAGTGCTAAATTCCCCAATTCTAACTTGATCCTAGGATGGAAAAAGTGCCAAGTTATTGTTGTGATGCAGGGAGGTGATTTTTAAGGCCTTGGTGAATATTAAGGATCAGGTTTCACCTCTGAGCTACTTTCCCAACCTTAGAACTCATCTAACCATGGAATTAAGGCTTTCTTTGGGTCCTTGGTAAGGTAGTGAGATAGTGAGACATTTCAGTTTGATGCCAAAGGCTTGAGAACTGGGGATGTAAGGGTGACACCAGTCTTGGCCTCAATCCAAAGGCACCTAAATTAAGAACATTGGTATCCAAGCTTGGGAGAGGGTGGTGCTAGATCAGACAGAAACTGATCATTGCCTCCTTCCTCTGTCTTATCTTACTCAGACTGGTTGGTGCCTGCCCACATTCCACTAGTGAGGATGATCTTACTTACTCAAATAGACAAAGAAATTGCTAATCTGTTCTAGAAACATCTTCACAGACAGATCTAGAAATAGTATTTACCAGTTATAGAATGCTATAGTTTATGTTCGCTGTCAACTTGGAAGAATCTGGACTCTCCTTCCTTGTAGATAAATAGCTAGACATTTTTGTGACAAATTGTCCTAGGTTAGATGAACTGAGATGGGAAGATCCACTTTAGTGTGGGCAAGTTGAGCCCCAACATTACTTTCTCTCTAGTTCCTGACTGTGATTGTGATGTGCCCAGTCACCTCCTACTCCTGTTGTTCAGACTTCCTCTCAGAGATGAACCGTAGCTTGAATTTGTGAGTCTAAACAAACACTTCCTTCCATGAGCTGCTGTTGTCGGGTTTTCTTTATTTGTTTCTGTCACAGTAGTTAGACACATAGCTAACACATCTATTATCCCAGTTAGACTGATAGGTAAAATTAACTCCTTTCTTTGTGAGACTTACTCTCAATCTAGGTACGAGTTCCCAGACTGAAGGCAGTCTTCATCTGTACCGTGTGTAGGTGTTCTCTTCTATTATCTTTTCATTACCCAGCAGTGTGTTTACTCTATGAAGTTTGGTCTTAAAAATGGATTTACACAAACTATATTTTTAAGGATGTTTAACAAAAACTTGTCAGCAGGCTTTGTGCTGAACAACATGTATGTTTTAGCAGTCATAGATCCATCAACCTAAACGCCAGTAATTATTAGCTGCCTTTTCAGTTAGGAAAACTGAGATGCATAATTAATCTCTCCAAATCATATTTCTGGGCAGGAGTGCAAACATATCTCCCCTGAGCATATACAAATACATATTTTTCAAGCCCAGTGAAAGAATTATGGTTATCAGAATCACTTCTAGCTTGGTTATTTCCTTGTGATCTGACTTCTGGACCATCTTTTGCTCAGATGTCTGTCGGGACTTTCCTTGAGTTCTTTATCTCACATTTATACTAATGCTCCAGAATAAGTGATTCTCAATGTCTACATTACTATCGTAATGATGTGCCTCTTGGTCTAACTTATAAGATCTTCTTTATCAGTCTGAGTTTTATAGAAAAATATAACCAATAGAATATACATATAGATGTGTGTAAATGTGAATACATATGTATGTGCAAATATAATATGTGCATAAACTTATAAAGGATATATGTATATATTTATAAATTGTATATTTGTACAGACACAAATAATAGATGAGCCTACCTGCTCATCAAACATAATTATACGTAGCTAAACTTAGCTATGGGTGTGATCAAAATATATAAAGTACCTCCATAATACATAAGTTAGGGTTTTGGGGGTTCTTGTTTGTTTGTTTGTTTGTTTGTTTGTTGGAGCTGAGGACTGAACCCAGGGCCTTGTGCTTGCTAGGCAAGTGCTCTACCACTGAGCTAAATCTCCAGCCCAATACAATTTGATGAGGTGTTGTTGTTGTTGTTGTTGTTGTTGTTGTTGTTGTTGTTGTTTTTCAAGACAGGATTTCTTTGGTGCCTGTCCTGGATCTTGCTCTGTAGACCAGGCTGGCCTTGAAGTCACAGAGATCTGCCTGGCTCTGCCTCCTGAGTGCTGGGATTAAAGGCATGCACCACCACTGCCCAGCTATAAATTAGGTTTTTAATTAGCAACTAAATGATATAGCCCAGCCTAGTTTACACATACAACCAAATACCATGTCTTCTAGCTGGTTTTCTTGTGTCTTTCGGGTCTTATTCCTTATAATCTTTTTACAACTTAGAAGCACAATGATGGTTTTTAAGTCATGCTGTACTTCATCTTTAAGCCTTCCTTTGGTTCTTCACATCACCTTCAATTGAGTCCAAGTTTTTTACAGATCCACACAGTACCTTCAAGAACCTTGCTCTCTATAACCTGTCTCCACCCTCTACTGTTCTCAAACTGGCTGTTCTTCCTTCTCCTCTGCTTCCCCAACATACTAAGCATTTTCTCATCCTAAGCTTTTGAGTAGTTCATTGTTAGAAATACTCCTTCCTAAGACATAACTAATTTCTTTCTCCAAGTTTTTGCTCCAGTGTGATCTTCTCAAAATAGTCTCCCTTTACCAAGTATTTAGAGCTCTACTTAATGCATTACCTGTTACTAATCCTACTCTGTTTCCACTATAGAGTGTTTCCCTTTCTATGCCATAATTTACTATTTAATATGTCTGTTATTTATGGGCCCTCTTTTCTCACCATAATGTACTTTTCATAAGACAGTAACTTTTGTTTATAGACTTTGACAGCACAAGTACCTAGATAGGTATCTAGCCAATCCTACTGATTCAACAACTATTTCCTTAACTAGTATATAAATTTAGGCTAATAATTTCAATATTTTATTTTAATGTTCCTTTAAATAGCTTCATTCTGTATTCTCTCATTTTTTGTGCTTTCATATACTTTCTCAGTATTTAGTAAATAGTAGTCTTTTTTAAAAAATTAATATTGCTTCTTATTATGCAAAAACTCTAATATGTAAGCCAGATATATATAAAATAATTAACTTGAGATGTAATAGTTAATAGTAGATGTACAACTTATGAACAAGTGGATTTTAGAAAATTAGATATCCTGGATTGCAGTAAAAAACAGTATTGGATTTTCTGGACCTACTGTGCAAAATGGGCATGTATCACTTAGGCTGAGTTAAGAGGCTTTTGATTTGTCTTAAAATGGTCCTTAATTTAACAACTATTAGGAAATATAATTATCATTCAATGTGGTGGAAATCTTTTATCTCTGACTAATCGTTCTTACTCATTGGTATGGTCATAGCTGCAGATGAAGTGCACAGGAGGAAATCTGGGTTTGCAAAGTTGGAGCACACCAAAGATATTTTCACTTACTGCTTATTTTCTCCCTGGTCTCTTCATTCATGGGGACTTTTATAGAAAAAACAGAAGCAATAAACCCATTTGATGGATTCTGTGTCACATCTGTCTGAAGTTTACCTTTGTCCTTTCAGAGTCTACAGTTCCTACATCCTGCCAATCACCAGGAGATTCTGCAATATCCTCAGCCTTGCAACACTCCCTCCAATCAGGGTACTGTAGAGAGTGTCCTGTCTGCCATGTCAGAAGATGAAGAAATCCGTTAAACCCAGGTTTACTATATTCACTCAGAATTTTTGCATGTTTTTCAAAATTAATTACAATGCACGTAAACTACATTGCTGACACAAAAAGAGAGAGAATTTAAATGTGAGCTCTGGAACCTTGTGTTGAGCAGCTCTCCCACACTCCCTATTGCTGCAGCTACAAAGCCAGGTCCCTGAATATGCCAGTCCTTTTTCCAGCTCGAGGTCTCCGCACGCACCCTTCTTCTCCTTGAAATGGTGTTGACCTGCTGGCACAATCTAATACAAGCATAGCTTTTGTTTCTAGGAGAAGCCTTCTGAGATTTGTCTGCCCAAGTGAAGGCTCTTCTAAAAAGAAGATAATGTTCCCCTTTTCTTTTCATCACACAATAATGTCATATGCAGTTATTTTTGAACCAAATATTTAGGCTGTTTTTGGATATTAATTGAAAATGGTTCCATTACTGGAAAATATTTAAACCGGAAATATGCATCATGTCTTGGGTGATATGGGCAAAGTGTTAATATGGAGAAGGTAATGTACAAAAGAGCTCCATGGTGGACTAGGAATGGTCTGTTCAGAAATATGTCACTGAGGGAATTCAAAGAGATAATCATTGTATTCATGAATGGGCAGTCTCTTTTCTTTTCTGGGTCTTACCTTGGAACCACAAAAAGAACTGAGGGATAAAGGGACAGTGCCCTAGGGCCAGCTTATTATTGACCAACTATTGCTATTGACAGAGGTACTTGGTCTACAGATGAAAGTGCGCAAACAGAAATGTCACCCTGCTTAGAAGATTGTTCAATGGTTGACATAAGACTGATCTACAAAAGTCAAAGCAGCTCAGACCAATGAGCTGGTTTCTGTGATTTTCCTTGCAGTGATAAAAGGATTGAGCAATATCAAAAAGACACTCCTTTGATTTTCTTCCTGAATGTGGGGGCCAATGGTTTGGCCCTATGACCAGTCAAATAGTAATGAAAACCTAAACTATTCAAGAGATGCCTACCTAGAACACAGCCCTGTGGATACCACTGTGGGGACTTAAGGAACATTTAGGTAGGGAGGAATTGAAAGAATATTAAGAGCAAATGACAGGGCAAGAACAGAATCACTATGATAAATGAATGTTTGGAAGGTCAAGGAGGGTCAGTTAGCCTGTGGCTGTTGCATCATTAGAGAAAATGATTTTTGCAGAAGGCTGCATTGTGTATATCCATTGTGATCTATAGTAACAAGTTTGCAATTGATCCTATAAACAGAGAATGACCAATGTGTTTTGAGCAAGACAGTAAGATAACTCACAATTTTAATGCAAGTCTCTATCTACTCTTTCAGCAAAGCCTGTTGTGGGAGACGTAGTGGCATACACAATGGCTTGGCATGGCCCTTACATTCTCAGTGAGCTTTAAGGTGTTTTCAAGACTATTCTAGTGTTGGAGAAGGGCTTTATAATTGGGTGCTCTCAAAGTTACCTCAGGCTTAATATTTATCAGAAGGTCCACCAACAGACTGCAAGCATCAATACTCATTGTTCCAATTCACTATAGTGAAAAGACACTGACGAAAATCAACCAAGGAAAGAGATGCATAAGGCAGAGTGGAGAAGGTTCCACGTAAATGTTCTGGTTGTTCTCATCTGCTGGAGCCATGGATAATGTGAACCTCTCCCAAAAGTGATGTGTAATAATACACAAGGGCCATTGCTAAGCAAAGGTGATTACCAGCGCCTTGCAAGCAATAATTTGAACCATTCATAGCCTATTTTAATCAATGAGCAGAAGATTCCATGGCATATAATGAGTTCTCACTTAAAATTAGTTGAATGGATTTGAGAAATCAAGGCTACTGAGGACTGAGATAGAAAGTTCAGACCTAGATATCAAGAGGCTTGCATTCCAATAGAAGACATGAGGAAATAAGCATCATGTGATAAGTGAAAGATGAGCCAGACATTTAGAAATCAAATGCAGTATGGAGAAAAGAGAATGTTCCTTAGATAAAAGGATGCCTTGTGTTAAGTAAAATGTTGGAAGTGATCCAAGAGAAAAGGAGGGCAAAGCACTCCATGTAGGGGACACATAGCAATACACACAAATACAGGGAAAAGTGTGACACACTAAAGGAAATAAAACAATTGCTTTATGAAAATAATAAAGAAAAAGTGTAAATAGGAGGGCTAAAAGGTAGATCAGAAAAAAAAAAACAGGTGGAAGTTATCAAAGTTCATACTATACTGTCAGCACTAAAGAGGAGAACACTGGCAGTTCAGAAAGACCATTAATAATGGTGTAGAGATTGAGTTGGAAAGAAATGCCAAGACCAAGAAAGATATATTTTTAAAGAATATGAAGGCAAAACAATCTGATAAAAAAATACTCAAAACCTAAACTTAAAAAGAAAAATGGTGAGGAGTATTGAGTAGAACTGAAATCTGGGCTAAATGGAAAAACAGTAGGTCATCAGGACTTGTTGATTAAGAGTGTAAAGAAGTAATTGAGGAAGACATTCAGGGGCCTGGTACTGACAACAGTTACATGCTGAAACAATAAGTCTTTATTGGCAGAGTTCAATTGGGAGACAGGCAGGAATTCAAAAGCTTGGAGGGGCAGGGAAGAATCATTACTGGACGTTGTAATTCTGAGTTAGATCATGAAAGAATGATGTCCCACAGGCAACCAAAGCAAAATGTGGCAACTCAGAGAAAAGGTGGTCAGAAAGCAATGTTTTAAATACTAGAGCTTTATAATTTGAACCTGGTTAAGTTCCTGTGTTTTAAAGTCTCACTTTTGAAGGATTTCCTATCCTTTTAGGTAGTCGTATGCCAGTTTACAAATGTACAAACACAGGCACACCCACTATTACACACACCTGTGAGCACACACACACACACACACACACACACACACACACACACACGACTCATATCCATAGAATAGACCTGACTGTGCAGTTAGGGATCCATAGCATTCAATTGGATTTCAGTGTGTCACATAAACAAGAAGGCTAACGAGACAAAAATGTAGCACATCATCACAGAATGACAAAATATCAACTTTATTATCTTGTAGCAATAACCATGTTTGGTTTTAGCCAAGAAAAAAATCAAATGAGTGAGTCTTCCTCTGACAGCAGTTTCTGCACCGCATCCTGAGTGGCTCCAAGGGTTTCTAATATGTGGACAGCACTTCTGGAACCTTAGGCTTTACTGGCACAGATGCGTTTGGTAATGTCAATCTCAAAGTTCTCTTTGCAATTTGAAATTTTCATTGTACATTTTAAATGAACACATAGCACCACAGTAGCACACAGATTCCACAGATGCCACAGTTGTGGGGAGAAAAATTACAAATGACAAAAGAGAAGGCCTACAAGGTCAAAAGACATTTTTCTGGGGAATCTTGCAATATACCAAGTGAGGGGGAAGAGCTATTTGAGAAGCCAGCAGCTGCTGTCTGTAATGCTGCTTCATTACTGCAGTGGAGCAGAAACAGGGCATCCTTTTGCCTTTCTCTCCACTGATGGTATCAATGGAACACTAATGGAATTCATATAGTCTACTGGTGCAGTGTAAATTTAGCCTGAGTCAGTCTTATATTAGCTATTATAATACTTTTTATAAAACTAGAGAGGAATCACATATATATATATATATATCTTTGTAGAAAACACCCCTCCAGTCCATAATAAATAAGTCATCAGTATAGTCTTCCTTTACATGTTTTTTATCATTAGGGCTGTGGGCAGAACTGAAACCTAAATTAAAACTCTCATTAATAAGATTGTCTCACAGAAATGTCACATGGCCTTTCCCCACTTAACAAAGCCCAGGCGCTCTTATTGCTGCTCCTTATTGATCTCACTTATTTAATTCTCCCTTAACAAAAAATCACGCCCAGCTTTTGCTTGTCCTTTCATTTTGTTAGCAACCTAGGCCAGGCTTCCAAAACCAACAAAGTCATGCAAATTACTTAAGCATTTGGGTCTCGTCTTTAAACCATGTCCAAACTATGATCTCAGGGTTGTCCATTTGTATAAGAATTTCTGGACTAGACAGGAGCCCAGATGTTTCAAGTGGATTTGCAAATGGCAAAGTCCTGCCTGTTGGATCTGCCTGCAAATCTATTTGCAAATGTAAATCCTTTCTCCAAACAGATAAGTTTTTTTTTTCCCAACAAAAATCTTTGAACAAAGGAATGCCCATTGAATATCCATTTCTCTGTGATGCTCCTGTGTACTTGTAGGTGAGGACTTCCGTATCTTCCTAGTGAAATCTCAGAGATGATAAGACAGGAAACCTATTTTCAAAGGACACTAGCGGCCTTCTGCCATCTTGGGGCAACAAATGCTGAGCAGTTCAGACCTCCTCCTTTCTCCCTGTGTGAACTAGCATGAAGCATGTGTCCCTGACCATCCATGTCCCTGGAGTCTAGATGTTGGGTGCAGCTTTCCACAATCCCTGCCCCATGAGGCCATCATTCTGACCTTGCTTTTTTCTTAACTTTGACAAAAGCCACAGGAAATGCAATCACTCATTACTCTATTGCTGCTAATGTAACTCACTGAACCTTACCTACAGCTCCATTCCATGTTCACTGGCTTCCTTCCCACTTCCCATATTTCTCTAACACAACAAATTGGTCAATACTAGGAGTCACTGGTTAGGGAAAAGCACAGCCAGCTCTCAGTCCCTTGTCCCACACCTTCTCCATGTACCTCTTACTTAAACTAGGGTGGACTCTGGTCACAACTTCTGTGTGTCATCTACCATATTCCTGACTTTTTGATATCCATTCCTTAGCACTTTTGTGAAAATGATTTCTTTGAACTACAAATCTAACCTTGACATCAATACCTCTCAATGCTATTTAACCCCTTACTCAGAAGGTACTCTGGAAGCCCTATGCCATAATTATGCCTGTTTTTCTGGCTTCTTCTCCTACTTCTTTCTTCTGAAAGCTACAAAGTGGCTTTGACATGCAATATGTTACATACATTATTAATTGAATACCTTATGGATTGTTGGGGTTTATTTATTTGTTTATTTATTTATTCATTCATTCATTTTACATTCCAGTCACAGTTCCCCTGCCCTCCTCTCTTCCCAGCCCCTTTCCCCTACCTCCTCACTATTCCTGTGCCCTGATCCATTGCTCTTCCTCTTCTATTTAGTAAAGGGCAGGCCTCCCATGAGTATCAACAAAACACTGCATATCAAGATGCAGTAAGACTAGGTATTGGTGGAATTATTAAGGCCACTCCACGTAGTTAAAAGGGAAATTTATTTTGTGGGGTAACTTACAAATGAAGGGGTAGGTCGCAGAGTCTGGCAAGGTAGAGGGTAGTCCGGCGGCGGCGTTCTCTGGAGAACTCTGCTCGGTCCACCTCTCGCGTCCGGCGTCCCGGAACCAAGAGAGTGAGTTCTTCCCGATCCTTCGTCTTCTGCTTCCTCCTCTGCCCCGCCTTGTGGGTGTGACCATTACCGAAGCCTCAGTGGGGGTTGGAACTTCCAGGCCAATGCTGGGATGCCTATCCACTACAACTAGGCACCTCTCCATGTATGAAAGCTGGGCAAGGCTACTCGGTATGAGGAGTAGGGTCCCAAAAGCCTATAAACAAGTGCAGTTGGAGACAGCACCTATTCCCAAAGTTAGAAGTCTCACAAGAAGATCAAGCTACACAATTATAACATATATGCAAAGGTCAGTTCTCTGCAGCCTCCCTGGTTGTCAGTTCAGTCTCTTTGAGCCCCTATAAGACCAGATCAGTTGATTCTGTAAGTATTTTTATGGTGTCCTTGATCCCTCTGGCTCCTATAATCCTTTCTCCTCCTCCTCTGCAGGATTTTCCAAGTCCTGCCTAATGTTTGACTGTGGGTCTGCATCTGTTTCCATCACTTGCTGGATAAAGCCTCTCCGATGACAATTAGGGTAGGCACTAATCTAGTCACAGGAGATGGCCAGTTTAGGCTATGTATCCACTATTGCTAAGAGTGGGGTCATCCTTGTAGATTCCTGGAAGATTCCCTTGCTCCAGGTTTCTGTCTGACCCTAAAATAGTCCTCAATTCCAGTTGTCTCTTTCAGTACTCTCCCCTCTCCTCCTCTGCCCACCCAAATAATTGCTCATGTTCCAGTCCCCACCCACCCACAGTCCACTAACAAAATCTCTTCTCATAAGATTGCTAGGGATATTTTCTATCTACCATCCAAGTGGTCTAAGTTCAATTCTCCTATGTCTAGTACACAGACATATACAGTCATACAGAGTGACAGAAACACACACACACACACACACACACACACACACACACACACACACACAGTCTATGTTTCTGCCCACCTTTCACAGTGCAATGTAACATTTTACATTGTCTTGATCAATGTTTCAAAAGCCCTAGACTATACTAAAAGGTTTTTCTTTACCCCTTTAGCATTTGGGCACCTCTTTAAAAAATCTGCTAAAGCTCTGTTGTCTTTGTTATATCGTGAGTTCTTCATTGAAAAGGACCCTCTCTTTATTTCTTAATTTCCTGAGGGCTCCAATTTTGCCACCAAATCAGGGGTTGTGGGAGTGAGGAATTCATAGAAAATGTCTATGTAACCTAAACAAGTCCCATGAGTGTGTACTCAATACTTAGATCTCAGAAGAGTGTGGCTTTTGTGGATAGAGGCCATAGCAAGTTGAAGACAAGAACTTTAAAGCCAAAAAAAAGCAAGCATACCCCTCTGTCCTCAAAGTGTCTTACAAGATTATTTGGTCAGTGTGTGAAGGAAATTGATGAGATGTAATAGTTAATACTGTAACTAGCCATGCAAAGCCATAGTGAAAGGGAAATATGAAGACAGCACAGTGTCTTAGCAAGAGTTTCTGAGCACAAATTTATTGTTAAGAAACCTGGGGCATTATTTAACATGAAGCCAAATAAGGTGCTTATTTAATCAAAGTAAGAGTCTACCTTTAAAAAATCATTTAAGTTGCTATATTATCATAAAAAGAGGAATGCTGGGCAGTGGTGGTACATGCCTTTAATCCCAGCACTCGGGAGGCAGAGCCAGGTGGATATCTGTGAGTTAGAGGTCATCCTGGTTTACAGAGTGACATCCAGGAAAGTTTCCAAAGCTACACAGAGAAACCCTGTCTCAAAAAACATTAAAAAGAAAAAAAGGAGAGGAATACCCAAATTAATTGGCTGATGCCCTTTAAAAGCCACACACACACACACACACACACACACACACACACACACACACACAGCATTTATTGTTTGAAGGCCACAGGTCCTTCTGTTGTGTTGGAAAGCAGAGATCAACACCAGAGGGAGATCTGTCCAGGGTCAAAGGAAGCATCTTGCACACTCCTTAAAATGAAAAATATTGTAGCGAGGCTGATTTAGGTGAAGATTTTCAAGCAGTTTAACACACTTAGAACTTTTTTTCCATTTTGGCTAAGACAAAATTGCAAATGTTACCATCTTTTGGAAATCTTAAGTGCTAAGTCAATGTGTCCAGAGTTCTCTGTTGCTTTAATCTCAAGTGTTTGACCAGACAATGAATACTTACCTAAGATAACCTAGTACCATTTTCCTAATTGATTCACATATTGGAGAAATCTCACATATATGCTTTTATGATCTTTGTGCTACTTGAAATGAGACATTCCTGTTGGAAATACTTGGCTGTGGGAAGAATTCACAATTCAGGATCTGACCTGACTTTTCTGCAAACACTTTCTTATAAATTAAGGGCTATTTATTTGTTTATTTGCTTGTTTACCATGTAGTTACACAACCCTGCTTGGTTTGAAACTCCCTGAACAGACCATGCTGACTCTGAACTTGCTAAGGTGCCCCTGCCTCTGCCTCCTGAGTGTTAGAGACACAGGCCCATGAGATGGGGCACAGCTGATATTTTTAGATTGTATCAATGATATCAAAACAAATTCTAACTGAAATACAATGATAGCATTAATAACAATGTAATCCTGCTGGGAAATATATAGAAGGCCTGATCATATTATCATTTTTTCCAGATGGCATTACTTTCTTTGTTTAGATGCAACAGCAATACAAACAGTCCACAGAACAGAAAATGAGGGTGACAACACTGTTAGAAATGATGGGGCTTAAACCAAAGCAACACACCGCTCCTCAACTGGATCCCCACAAAGAAGACAAAACATTCCTCATTCTGCAGAATGAGGTTATGCAATGTACTCAGTTCAGGGGTAACCAGAAAAGAACCCTAGAAATATGGCAGATCTTTTATTTTCTTTTAATCACCTAGTAGAAACACTAAACCATTTCTCATGTAGATGATTAAATTGCATTACATAGACCAAAATATCTCTAATATATTCTAACTTTATAGATAGAATTTCAAGACAAGATGTTGTGGGCAAATGGCAAGAATCACTGAATTCAGCAGGCAGTGGTGGTGCACACCTTTAATTCCAGCACTTGGGAGTCAGAGCCAGGGGATCTCTGTGAGTTCTAGGTTCTCTGGTCTACAGAGCTAGATCCAGGACCGGCACCAAAACTACACATAGAAACTCTGTCTTGAGAGAGAGAGAGAGACTAGGGGAAGGCCTTTGGCCTCTACGAGTGTTCATTTGACTGTGTCCAAGTTCTCAGAACAGTTACCTGGCCCAGTGCCTGCCAAGGGAGGCTATGTCAGGCTAGCTCCTCCTGGGTGATCAACTAGCTCAGACTTGGCCTTGGGTAAGGCAGAGGAGTCTCCCTGACTGTGAGAATGCCCATTGCTTTATGCTAAAATCTCTAGAACTTTGAATTGAATGCAAATAATGCCTTGCCTTGATTGGGGGTGGGTATCACACACTGAAGTTCTCTCTCATCTTCTAGGTGTCACCTCATCCAGAGACAATGACTGCCAGCTTCCTTTAAAGTGTCGGGTATCTGCCAGGTAAGAATGGACTCTCTGAGCAGACTAGAATCCTCTCCACCCAGTGCCCAGACTTGGCCTCTGCAGCACCTTCTTGTTTTCATTTCCGAGAGTCTTTGGGTGATTAAAACAATACCAAAAATGTCCCCAGGAAAGCTCTGGTCTCAACATAAGGGAGTTCTGTGACCATGATTCTTACTAGCTGTGCAAACAGGGCTGATTGAGGAGCCTCCCATCTGGGGAGGATAGCCAAACCCCAGAGAGAGCCACTGTCCTCTCTCCTAAGCCCTGCTAGGACCCAGTTAGCAAATGTAGTGGAGGACAAGGGTATCTGCTCTTGCTGGGGGAGGAGGAAATACAGAACTTTGAACTCAGAACAAAAGAAAAAGCCTTCAGAGCCAAGGACACACCAGTCTGCAGTTGATACAAAGTGAATGAAGCATGAAGGGATGGAAGTGCATCCAGGGCCCTCTTTTCAAGCATGTTACATTGAGTAGAGACAGTGGTAGGCATATAGGGTAGAGAGTGGAAAGATTGGGCAGAGCACAGGGCCAAACTGTTCCCCAGGGAAAGCATGTTCCTTGCCCAGAAGAGTGGGATACATCTAGGGGAATGCTGAGGCTTGTCCTGGAGTATGCCAGGCATAGGAAGTGCACTCACTGTCAACTTTGTTCATGGTTTCCCATCCTGGACCCAAACCAAGTCATGCTGACTTGGAGGCAGAGTGAGAGGGTCTTGCTTGCTCACCACTGTCAACCGCATCCTTTCTGCAGGGAGGTCAACTAATCAGGACCCAGCCATGGGCAGAAGATGATGTGATGTTTGGTTCTTTCTAGGCTCACGTCTTGGGCCTGAGCTGTTACTAAATGGAGTTAAAGGATAGTGCCATGTTACAAACAAGCTTTATTTCCCTCAGTCTGGTAATTAGCATTCCAAAGGTCTTGTACCATATGGAACTCAGTTGTTCAGAGATTTATGAACCCTCAAGAAATTTGAGAGTTCCTTCCTTTAAGCTAGAAACAAAATATCTTTGTAAATTGTTTATTTTTAATTAGTATGTCTATTTGTGTGTGTGTGTGTGTGTGTGTGTGTGTGTGTGTGTGTGTGTGTATGTGAATGTATGCACACCAAGGCTCACATATTGTACCAGAAGACAACTTTTAGAGGTATTGTCTGTCCTCAACATGGGACCCAGGAATCAAATGAAGGTTGGTGTAGTTGGCAGCAAGCATCTTTATCTCCTAAGCCATTTCATTGGCCTTTAAAGTTCCTTATCTTTTTGTAAAGATGCAAAAAAATTAAGCAAATAGCATCAACAACATGACCTGTGTTCATTATAATCAGTTGCTTTAAATCAATATATTTGGCTTATTTCGAGTGTCTTAATTGGCTCATTTGTTTTCGAGTATTAAAAGGTACAATAACACAAGCGCAACTCTAAGATTCTGTAATCTTTTAAGTAAAAAGAGAAGCTATATCAACTAAAACTATTAATGTTATTTTCTAAGTTGTTGTTAACTTCCCCACAAAATAGTTGTCAATTACAATAGAGCAGCATTAACTTTTTACAGAAATCAGATGTTACCAACATAGTAAGCTCAGCTCTGTTTCTAAGAGGTGCAAAGCTTCAAGTGGCCACATCCATTGCCCACCCCTGCAGAATTAACATGGTAAACACCCTTGGGCATGCAAATGATCCTTGACCTAAAATCAACTCATTCTAAACATGAGAAAGCAAAAAAAAAAAAAAAATGATTTAGGGGGAAAGGGAGAGAAATCATTGTCAAATACCTGCTTTAGTGCCCTCTCAAGATGTAGAAATGCCAAGTTGCCAGCAAGTTGAGCAAGTATTTACAGGAGGGATATTGCATCTTGGTAAAGTGCAAATACATAATGGAATTATTTGTCATTTTTTTTAAAGATTGACACTGTATTTCCACATTCTCATGGTTAGTTTTGGAAACCTAGACAAGATTAAACAACGTGACTTTATTATTTGAGTGAAACTAATCTAGTACTTCCAAAAGATTTGGAGAGTAAAAGAAAAATAAGCTTGCAGTTTAGTGAGCTGTAAACTAATCACTGTGATGGAAAAAGTCAAAGTATGCTATTACAGGCACCTGATAGGGTAAACACATAATTTTTAAATGCAACACCCAAAATAATGACTACGTTTCTCAATACAAAAAGAAATACACCCCTTCTTCCCAAAGCCCCAGAGTACGGAGTGTTCAAAAATCAAAAAGGTCAGGTACTAAATACTTCGGCAATGCCATTGCCACAAGGATCAGGATTGGACTCATACTTGAGGTCTTAGGTGAAATGAGTTTGACGGATTAGGTTCCTTTCCTGGCTGTCAGTATACTACAGAAAAAACACTACACCATAGGGCTTAGTGAAACTAGCTGGTTTCTGCACGGGAAAATTCCTTGATAGAGTTAGCATGAAGACAAATGAACTGCTATCCCCTAAGAAAGGTGTCCCTTTAGGTTAGGCTCCAGGACAGCAACACCAAACAGAAAGTGCTCTTGACTCCATACAGCTGACAGACTCATTACCTTTGTAAATACCAAGGCTCAGCTTTGAGTGCCTGGATTTCTCCCTGGCTTCTGGAAAGCACTCTTAACACACCAATTACTGAAATAATGAAGAAATTAAAATGAGAGAAAGGAGGGTGATGTAAACAAATCGCCGTCATTGCCTACCATCGGTGTTTAAATTTTCTCCTTTACTATTATTGTGCTTAAACTCCCACTATTTATTCAATACCCTTTGAATATGCCGCTGTTGGATTCCAATACATGAGGAAGTCTATAAGATACTATTTTCCTTAACAGGTAGGAAAATGAAACCACACATTGGATTAATTATAAAGTGGTAATGGCAAGATTCAAAGTACCACCTCCCAGTGTCGAATATGCTCCCCTGCATCTTTTCATGCAGAATTATTTACCTGAAAACTATTTTATTTGTGAAGTCATATATTTGGTATTTTTCTTTAGCTGTTGATTATTTTCTTTTAGTTTATACCTTCTAATCACCTCATGACCAAACACAACAAAATATATTTACAACAAATAATACATTAAACATCACTCTATGCTGTTTAATTTTCTCTCGCTTGTATCATAATCATGATGGTTTATGTATAATTATCTTTTTCAATATGCATTTAAATGACTACAAAACATTTTATTATATAGAACACATTAATGTGAATCTTTTTAAAAATATAAAATAATCTAATTACATAAATAGATTACTCATTATCATTATTACCTAAGGTTCTGTAAAAACCATGGCTTCCTCTCCTAGGAGGCTGGTGTTTCCTGCAGGAATTTCCTTGTGATCTTGAGTTCACAAATATATATCAGTAGACTCAGATTCAAATCTGACACATTGTACAAGCTCTGCTTTTCAATGCTGCCACCTCATGCATTCCCAGCCACCCACCCTAGCACAGCCACCAGCCTTATATACTGTTGCTTCAGCCCACGACCTTCTATTGCCTGGGCACCGTGTTCAGTGTAGGTTTCCTTAAGTGGCCTCTGCCATGGGACCAGATCAATCTGTGAATCTCCAGAGAGTCTAACCTTTCTTGCCCCATTGACAACCACAGAGAAAGCTGGGAATCTGTATCCAAAATTGACATTAAAGAAGCAGAATATGATTTTAAAGAGTATTGGTGGTGAATAAATGGGGGAAATAGATACAAGGGAGCTATGGAAATAAACTCTGCAACTCAAGGTCAATTCCAAAGGCTCTGAGGCTTGCTGATTTGTAGCCTACTCAGAAAAAAATTTTCATTTCAAGCAGGTATTTCTAGCAATCAATCCATTGTCTTTTTGTAGTTTCTCACCAGGTAGCAACCCTCGTCTTCCATTGAGATAAACTCTTATTTTTGTTCCCCCTTGCTATTTGTTTTATCCTCAATGTAAGACACTTGTATCAGAAAACCCAATCTAAGAAAATAAGCACAGTGATGTGTATTTATTGAAGAAGTGGAATGCGGCAAATACTAAGCAGAATGTCATGGGCCCACCCATTCTCTAATAAGCAATAAGGGGAAATTAAAAATATCCCATTAGTTAAAAATGAAAACATGATAAATCAAAATACATGAGAAATCAAAGCAATATTCACAAGGAATTTTGTTTTAAATAGTTGGGAGAGCTGCAACCAAAGATTAACTTTTCATTTAAAATACTAAGAATATTGAGGGAATCACCACGATATTTTCCATATCTATTCTGACCAATTTTCTTTCCAAAAGATGTGGTGAAAACACACAATGTGGAATTGTTCTGCCTCCTGACTAATACTCATTTTCTGACTTTGTTTCCTTGCTGCTAATGAATCTGAACCCCTTTAATATACCTGTTAACCATCTGAAAATCCTCCCTGGAGAAATGTCTGTTTAAGTACCTCCCTATTGTTTCTGCAGATTATTTTGCCATTGAATTGTGTAACTTCTTTACGTAGTGAGGATATAATCTGTCCCCATGATGTTCAATTTACTGTTCACAAACTCTGTACTTGGATGTAGCATCACTGTATATACTTTCTGGTTCAATGTCTGTGCTTTTGGTATCACACCCCCAAAATCACAGCTACCTCAGATGTCATGGCAATTTACTCCTATATCTTCTTCTAGTAGTTGTAAACTTTAACTTTTAATCAATTTGAGTTGACTTTTGTATATAGCAAATGAAAAGGATCTAGTATGCTTTTGTTTTCTCTTTGTATGAAGATGTATAGTTTTCCAATACCACTTGTTTTTGTCTACTGTATATATAGGGTGATTTTCTGAAAGACTAGTTGGCCATATAAGTGTAGATCATCTCTAGGAACTCTGTCAGTTTTAGTAATAGATATGTCAGTTTCATATCTGTACTATGCTTTTCTTTAATTTATGAAATTACATTATAATCACATCATTTTCCTTTCCCTTTCTTCCCTCCAAACATTCTACTGTACCCCTCTTTCTCTCTTTGAAATTTGTGGCCTCATTTTTCATTAATTGTTGTTGCACACATGTGCCATTGTATGCAAGTAACCATATGGAGATATTTAACACAATATGAAGATTGGTCATTGTTATTTTCATATATTCTGACAACCTGTACTTTTTAATTTATACATTTAATCCACTTACATTTAGAAGCCAGAAAAGCACTTATTTAGACTAGTTTGCCATTCGTTTTCTGTATGGTCTATGTTTTTCTTTGTCAATCCTTTCCATCTTCCCTCCTTTTTGTATCTACTTCATTCATACATTGTATAGTTTAGTTATTCTTTTTATTTTCATATATTTCAAGTATTTCTTTAGTTCTTATATTGAATTTCACACTTAATATCTGAACCTTATAGCAACTCAGTTTCAATAATACATTCTTCATGGCATTTAAATGCTCTTTTATGTTAATTGGTCCTCTACCTTTATAGTTACCATTTCAGTAAATGTCTTTGGACATTGTAAGCCAATTTACCTCAATTTTTAGTTATTTGTTTTCTGTATTTACCTGTTCCGTTATACAGAAACACAGAATTCAAATTGAGAGCCATGTAATACTTTAGTTTTATATTTTGCTGAAGGGTTACATCTACAATTATTCTTTACTTGTTTTCTTTCTGCTGACTTGAAGTAACTTTTAGGTGTCTCTTTATTTGAATCTAAGAAATTACCTTCCTCATTTCTTATAATAGCTCTACTTTTGAAAAACTCCTTCAGTTCCTATTTATCCAAAAATAATTTTTATTTTTTCCATTCTTGGAAGAAAGTTTTAAAGTTATAAGAGTTCTGGCTCACTATTTCTCTACTTTGGGACTTTCATTGTGTCTGACAAATGTCTTACAGCCTCCATAATGACTAGTCTAAAATCAGCTATAAATTTCATGGTGGCTCTCCTGTATTGGGTAAGTTACTACTATTTTAAATCTCTCAATTTTTATTTTTGTTTTTGGCCCCATATAATTTAACTATATATCTTCTGTATTTCTTTAAAATTCCAATATGGTGTTCCTTGAGGTATTTGAATGTGTGTATCTTCCATTAAATTTGACAATTTTGGGGGTGTAATCTGCTCAAATGTATCTCATTTTGTTTACAGTGTCTTTCCTTTGAACTGACATTGTTGATGTTTTTATGGTGTCTCAAAGAGTTCTTGAGGCTTTTCTCATTTGTTATTATATTTTTCTTCCCCCCACTGGATAGTTCCAATTGCCTATTTCCACACTCAGTAATTTACTGCCCATTCAAGGCTCCTATTGAAAACTTCTAGAAAACTGTTTTAGCTTTTATCCTTTATGTTTCTGTTGCATGAGTCCTAATTGGTCTTATAATAAAAATCTGGAGCCAGATACTGGGGTAAGTGCTGAAAGATCAGAGGAAACAAGCCACAGCTGCTTCTCACTTTGCCAGCTCCTCAACCGAAAGGGGAAGATCCTGTCTCCATGAATCCTCGCAGAAAGGGGTGAGTTCCCGTCTCCTCTCTCCTTATATTCCTTTCTCTTCCCAGTCATATCATTTCCTGTCTCAACCTTCCTAGTGCTGGAATTAAAAGTATGTGACTCCCAAATACTGGGATTAAAGGTGTGAGCCATCACTGTCTGGCTCTGTTTATCTTTTAGACAGGATTTCTCTCATGTAGTCTAGGTGGCCTTGAACTCACAGAGATCCAGACTGATCTCTGCCTCCCAAGTGCTAAGATTAAAGGTATATGCCACCACTTCCTGGCTTCCATGTTTAATCTAGTGGCTTGTTCTGCTCTCTGATCTTCAGGCAAATTTTATTTGTTAGAGTACAAATTATGACCACATGTTTTCACGATTATTACTTGATTTATTTGGATATTTCTATTTGTTTATTGATATCCACTGTATTTAATGTTATACATGTTTTGGGGCTGCTTTTTATAAAAATCAAGTAATGCATATAGCCAAAAATATCCAGTAATGAATGAAAGTCTAAATAATTTGTTATATATATATATCCTCATACATACAAAGTGCTATTATTAATATTAAGTAATAAAAATAAACATGTTGATTTAGAGGAAATCTAGCAACACTGTGTAAATTCAAATAAGCCAGACACTAAAGAGTACATTGTAAAATTCGGTTTATAAGAAATGTGAAAACTATGTAAATCTTTAAAATTATAAAGCAGTTTGAATTTGATTTTGTGGCTTACAGGGGATGGGACAAGGTGGTAAAGTGGTATGAGTACTCCTGAGCATTTTTTGCAATGATAAAAATGTCAAAGCCATGAAGAGGTACTTGTTCTTCAACATTTTAAATAAATTTAATAGACTGTGTGTTTTTAATTTTTTTTTTTTTTGTATGAGCTGGGCATTGTTGTGGTGCATGCCTTTAATTCCAGGCCTCAGCTGGCAGGACAGGAAGATCTCTGAGTTTGAGACCAGCTTGATATCAGAGTGAGTTTTAGGACAGCCAGGACTGCACTGGGAAACCCTGTCTTGAAAAACCGAGGCAGGGGTGGAGTGGGGGGAGTAGTAGTAGTACTAGTAGTAGTAGTAAAACTTCTTAAAATAAATTATACTGAACCCAGAAGGCAAACTGAAAATACAAAAACTGGCACAATACATATTTTTTCAGGTGCATATGAAATCTCTAGTAAAACAGCATACACAAACTAGAAAGGCATTTCACAGTGGCTTTAAACTAGAAGTGATTTCTAAAGATGAAAGAATAAACATTGAAAAAAATGTAGCCCACAAATGAATAAAATATCACCTTATGTGTTTGTTTTATATAATATCCATATGTTCATTTAGCAAACTCATGCTAGAGAAACTGATTAAATGACTCCTGAAGTCTAGTGGTGTGGAATCATAATACAACTTTCGTGTCTATGATGCTTTAATCAGTACACTATTGACAACACTGATATGGATGCCCTCAATTGTTAGAAACACTAATAAAGGTAAAGTTTGAGCCTGTTCAACTCTGCTTTGTGTCAACGTCAGAACATCTTACTTTCTCCAACTGTTTTGTTGTGCTGTACAAGTATGGATTAGTGTAAAGCACAAAATTGATGAAAAAAGTATGAATGGAAGGACACTCAGAAAATACTGCAGATTACAAACTATATATAGATGCACTATATATTGAAATGAAAGTGTAAAATTGGGGTCTTGGGGCAGCATCGGTGAAAACATAAGCAAGCAATTTCATTTAAAGGAGGTGCTGTAAGGTGAGTATGTGGTGTGCACCTGAATTCTCAGTTAGTTAGCGGGATGAGGAATGAGGATCCTGGATTCCCAGAGTTTGAGACTGTCTCCTATTCAAATTTCTTCCTATTAGCTATCTACTTAATTCCAAACCATGTACAGCCAAAGGTCCTCCTTGCCTTGTACTCTTGTTCCATCCTTCATCTGTTTTCAGGACAATCCTTCCTATTTCCTCTGAGCTTGCTGCCACCTCCAGATTCTCTGCATATTTGTGCATATTACTTGTTTGTTGTTGTTGTTGTTGTTGTTTTGATAAACATGATGACCAAAAGGGAATTATAGAGTAGATTGTTTTGGATTAAAGTTTCAGAAGGAGAGTCCGTAACAACCAGCAGGCATGATGAAGTCACTGCAGAAAATTGAGAGGGAAAATCTTCCACCTCATGCATAAAGCAGACAGCAAACTGAAAGTAAGGTGAGGCTCTCAATACCCACCATCAGTGTGAGCTTCCTCCAGCAAGGATCCTTGTTCTAAAAGGTCCATAGTCTTCTCCAAACACGGCTACTATCTGGGACCAGGTATTCAAATGCATGAGCCTATAGAGGACAGTTCTCATTCAAACAACCATACGGTTGTGTAATCATGCCCCACCAGGTCAAAGAAATGTTTTGCCCATTTACCAAATGCTACTGCTTCTTCTAAATGAGAATACATGTCTCTGGTAATCTACATCTGGATTGACTGGGATTCTCTATTTTAAGAAGACATACTGGTTTATAATAAACAAAAAGGAAATGATGCTTGAAGGGGTTTTAGTGTTATGCATTAACAATAAATATAAGAAAAATTTAACTTGGTACTTGGAGGCAGCAGTCAAAAGCAGGCCTGGCATACAAAATAGAGTGACTAATGAGTATTATAATTAGATTATTTGGTCAATTACTTGATTATTTGGTGTTATCATTTCCTTTTTCTTTAGGGCCTTTGGCATTCTCTCTCTTTTGTTTTAATTTCTATTTATCTTTTGGTAATTCCACACATGAAAACAATGTGTTCAGATCATATCTACCCCACAGCTCCCCCCAAGTCATCTGCTCCTGATCCTCTTATCCTACTTCAAACTTCATGCGTCTCTCTCTCTCTCCTGGTCACACATTCATATGTGAAGGAGCATGGTCAGTTTACCATAGGCCATACAAATAAATGAAATGTACTTTCCCTACCCTGATGGCACTCACCAGCTGGCAAGGTTCCTCAGCTAGGGTGTGGGGTTTCATGAGGCCCTTCATGTTTCCTATTCATGCTGGACTCTGGACTGGCTAGAAGATATGCAGGCCTTGTACTCACCACCACAGCTGTGAGTTCATGAGTAGGATGGCCCTGTCATATCTAGAAGATGTCTCTTAAAACATTATTTGCATTCCTCTATTAGCCTTTCTATTTATTTATAACATTCCTGACATCTGAGACTTTGTCTTAGATATTCCATGAGGTAACATTCTATACTTCCATATAGGTAATAATTTACTGAGTTGAATTTTACAATATGTACCACATATGCAACATACAATTAAGATGTATTATGAAATAAACTTTCTTTGTAATCAGCTTCATAGTAAAAAACATGTGAACAGCTGTAATAGTACTTTTTCATTGGGATCACCAGCCTGAAAATAACAACATGGGGACTTGTTATTAATTATGCAAGTTTGGTCTTTGGCTTAGGCTTGTTCCCTACTAGCTCTTATAACTCAATTTCACCCATTTATAGTAATCTACATTCCACCACATGGCTCGTGGCTGTTACCTCTTCTTGTGAATGTCTTGCTTGTTCTGCATCTATTTGAGTCTCCACTCTTCTCCTTCCCAGAGTTCTTGCTGTCCCTGAAAGTTCAACATAACCTTTTCCCGCCTAGCTATTGGACATTCAACTCTTTATTAAACCAAGATATGTCTTAGCAAATACACAACTTTACAGTGTAAACAAATATTCCACAACATTTCTCCTTTTGTATAAATAAAAAAAGGAAAGGGTTTAACTCTACCACAGTAAAACTATATATAATAAGAACAATTATCAGATAAGAATTACATTCACAACATCTAGTCCATTAGTATTTGGCATATTTGGAGAAAATACTCTATTATCTATTTTATCTTGATGAGTCCAAAGTTTTATACTTAAACCACTTTCTATCATAACTTGTTTTACCATCCTAAAACTATCTTTTAGACCTTAAGACAGTTTTTAGACAAACAACTTAAGCTTTTATGTATCTCAAACTTTATAAACTTTACATTTCTTTTGTAAGTTTCTTTTTTTGAATTTAGTAGTAAAGAAAATGGTATAACTATCTAGTCTTCAAACTCATTAGAGACCTGAGAAGGATATAATACTACCTGAGTAAACAGGAAGTGCAGAGTAAGCATCTTCCAAAACTATAGAAGTGACGTAGACAGCTGGCTACTGGACAGTCACTCAAGGTTCCTCTGTAATGTTGGGGCATCCATCTTCAACCTGTAGGACTAGAGTATCTGACAGACATTTCTGTGAAGCAGGAATTTTGAAGAACTATTCTACCTTGTCTTGGCAAAGTTTGGCTGTTGTCTCTTGTGCCCTGCTTGTCCAGTTTGGACATCATACTGTTAGCAGTTGAGGCAAGGGTAGTTTCTTGTCCAGTGGTTAACTTTGCTACAAAAACAAAAACAAAATGAAGGTTCTTCTTCATTATCTTTTCAGAAGTAGAAAAGCAGACTTCTTTCACTGTCATGAAAGTCTGTTACTAAACTATCTTAAATGCCATATTTTGTAGATCTCTGAAGTGTTTGAAGACCATCTGTCTATCTAAAAATATATCTCTGTTTGACCTGGAAAACATACCTAACATGACTACAAATCTGATTGTTAAATGATTAACAACTAACCTGTGTTTCTTAATTATCCTAAATAGTGTGTAAGAATAACTTTCAAGGCGCTGGAGAGATGGCTCAGAGGTTAAGAGCACTGGCTGCTCTTCCAAAGGTCCTGAGTTCAATTCCCAGAAACCACATGGTGGTTCACAATGATCTGTAATGAGATCTGGTGCTGTCTTCTGGCCTGCAGGGATATGTGCAGACAGAACACTGTATACATAATAAATAAATGAATCTTTAAAACAAGAATAACTTTTAAGGACTACAAATTTACATTACATTGTTAAATGAACTGCATGTGTTTCTATATATATACAGTGTATCATATATAGTATATACAATATAACATACATATATACAGTATAACATATATACATATATATAGCATAGCAAAAAACCCTTAAATTTGTATCAATATACAAAAATACATACCAATATAAAATATTTAAGTCTAGTGATTGCTTTTTTAGCTTAAATTCAATAATCTACCCTTTAATCCTATAATTCCTATTCTCCCTCTCTATTTTCTTTTTAAAAAAGAGATCCCTGAATCTAACCTCCTTTGCTTAGTGTTTTCCCTGTCTATGATTAGTAACAATTTGCAACCAACTTCCCTAAACAATGACAAATATCCATAATCTACTGAACAACCAAAAGCCACCCAACCCTGTGGTGATATTTGTAATCTAAGAAATAAAGTTTTCCTGATGATCAGAGGACAAAGCCAGCCACAGAGTTAGCAACAGAGGTCAGGCAATGGTGACACACACCTTCAATCCTAGCACTCGGGAGGCAGAGGCAGAGATCCATCTGGATTTCTGTGAGTCCAAGGCCACACTGGGCTACATGAGATTAATCCAGTCAAAAAAATAAACAGAGCCAGGCAGTGATGGCTCATACCTTTAATTTCAGCATTTGGGATTACACACTTTTAATCTCAGCACTAGGAAGATTGATACAGGAAGTAACATGGCTAGGCAGAGAAAGAAATATAAGGCAGGAGGAGACAGGAATTCGCTTTCTTGCAGTGGCTCTGTGCAACACACCCTACCTCTTGGGACTGTGGGTCTTGTGTTTTCTACACTGCTTCCTTACTGTCTGTGGGTGACAGCATCTCTAGGGAACCCTAATAAAATTGGGACAATGGTCAAGTCCAGTTTCGGTGAGATGGGAAAGTAAAGGGCTTATTTGAAGTTCTGGCGAGAGTAGTGCATCAGGCTGGACCATCTCAGCTAGCAGCTTTGAAGTTGTTCTGGATGTAGATTTTTGATGCCACTGTAACATAGGCATTCTGAGAGGCTGGATCATCTGGGGTACTTGTTTTCATTGCTGTCTGTCCTTTTCATTCTGAAAACATACCAACTTTTAAAGGTAACGTACATACCTACATTAACACAAGTATGGAATGTGTGGTATGCAAAAGTCAGCTAAAGATGTTTTTTGTTCTGTGTTTGAGAGGCTAAACGGTATCTATCAACTTTATAGATCCATTTGGACTGCATAACTATACTATAATATAAATCTCTATCCATCCATGTGAAAGGATAGCATGTAATAATAAGTCAGTAGGACTCTCTAGCCAAATTTATCATGTCTCATCTGGTCTCAGAGTTGTTCCCATGTCAAAGGTTCAGCATATATGTCACTCTTTCTTGGTTGATTTCCTCATGTCTATAGCCAAAAATTTCAGGCAGTCTCCTCCAATCAAATCTAATCTTCATGAATTTTTAAGGAATCCATAGCTTTTTGTTTCACATGGAAACAAAAGTACAACCTCTCCCCCAATGTAACACATAGCCTGGTTTCCGTTTTAAAGTTATGACATCCCCAAAATACACCAGCTGGATCCATTTAGCAGCTCTTTTCACAAGACAATGTCTACCAGCAGCTGTTGCCTTTTGCTCATTAACATTTAAAATATTTAAAGTTAACAAAACACTATGTATGAAACACATGCCTTGTGCTATGGTAATTCCCATCTGTATGTGGCTTATCTCTTTTATATTACTTTAATCTCTCTTTAAAGATTTAATTTTATTTTTTTAAAACTATTTCTTTTTCTATGACTTTCTATACCCATTTTTTTTCCTTTCTTCAGAATCTAAGTACATTTTTAAGCACACTGTAACCTGTTCAGAGCTTTTCTCAGCCTGGACCTGACTTTGCACATCTGCAGCCTTCTCTGACCTTGTGAGCCAAACCTTAACCTGATAGGCCTTTTTGCTGCACCACTAGCTTATGTTGCTGGTAGCTGGCTCTGCCCTCTTCAGGTCTGTCTAACAGTCCCAGCTCTGGGAACACTCTATGGCAGGAGTTTCTATCTAGTCTCCTCCAAGTGCTCTGTTGCAGTACAGGTTCTCTTAAAGAGCCATTCCCCTGCAAGTCACAAGCAGTGGGCTCTTTGTATGTGTTGCACGTTGGACACAATTTGTAGTAGTACTTTTTCTTTTGAAATGCCAGCCCACAAATAAAACCACAGAGACTCATTAATTATGAAAGTTTGGCCTCTAGCTTAGGCTTGTCCCCAACTAGCTCATGCAACTTAAATTAACCCATTTATGTTAATCTACATTCTGCCACATGGCTTGTGGCTATTACCTCTCCTCCTGCACATCCTGCTTGCTCTGCATCTCCCAGCATCTCCCCATTTCTCCTTCCCAGAGTCCTTTCTGTCCCTGGAAGTCCCACCTAACCTCTTTCTGCCTAGCTATTGTCCACTCATCTCTTTATTAAACCAATCAGAAGGAGCCTTGGCAAAGACACATCTGTACAATCTAAACAAATATTCTGCAACAAACAGCCTTAAAAATTCTCAGCTTCTTGGCATATTTTGTAAATCAGAATTCCATGCAATAATGATACTAACATTTTATTTTTGTTCTACTGCAGTGGAACCCATCTAATTAATTTATAGTGTTCAGACACTGAGGATCTCTCTTCCCTTTTCATTTCCATTGCCTCTACTTGGAGGGTTTCTGGATCATCCTGTAGACCAGTTTTCATGTCACTTTAGTACTTGGAACATTATAGATTTGTTTTCTACTCTTCCCTATAAATCAGTGGTTCCCAACCTATAGGCAATGACTCCTTTGGGGCTCAAATGACTCTTTCATAGGGATTGTCTAAGACTATTGGAAAACATATATACTTACATTATAATTCATAACAGTAGCAATATTACAGTTATGAAGTAGCAATAAAAATAATTTTATGCCTGGAGTTCACCACAATATGAAGAACTGTATTAAAGTTTGCAGTATTAGAAAGGTTGAGAACCTGTGTTATATACTTTGACTCCACAAAACCAGATACCTAATTTTGTTTATATTTTCCAACATGAGTTTTTTACGGATTCTTTTCACACTAGAGTGGAATAAGAAGATTTAAATTTCAAGAAAAGTAAAAAAAAGAAAGAAAGTAAATCAAGGTGACAATGTTGTCCTTCCTGACTTCAATGTAAGTTGCATATGTAGTTTATTTAATTAATTACTTACAATAATAAATCAATTTAGAGTAATAAGGCATGTGAGATATTCCCCTCAGTTTATCCAAAGCAATGACATAGTGTCATAAATTTCTAATTATATACTCAGAATATTTGAATGTGGAGTAATGGGTAAATATCCATAAGCAAAGAGGGATTATAGCTGGTTAGGAAGTTAGTACTTTGTTTAGCCTTCCTGGAGTGTAGTCACCTTTATCATCTTCAACAGAATCGGCCTTCTAAAGGGCTTATCCACAGATATAAATGAGAAAATGGCATCCAAACTACATCTCTGAGCGACATACCCTGCTCTTGGCTTGGACACTAGCAAAAGCCTTTAGAGGCACAAAGAGATCGAATGTTCTCCACAGCTTTGTGCCTGCATTCCACCCTTGTTAGAACTCTATGTTCTTCTCAGCTCTTCTTCCACTAGGTGATTTTGACTGATTTGTACCTATGAGCACGGTTGCAGGAGACATGAATGGAAATCTGAAGATTGGTGTGCAGTTGTGCAAGGAAGAGGTGGTGCTGATACTGGACCCTGTGCAGGAAAGGTTAGGATCAGCTTCCCCTTCCAGAGATCTCTACCCTCCAACAGCTTCAGGCTCCACTTCCCAGCATTCAACATCAGCTGTCTTTCCTTTAAGTCAGGCAATGGAAATCCCTCATAGTGTAGTGGTACATGGTAAAAGGAGAGTGGGAGTTTCTCTTCTATTGCCCTGAGTATCATCTTCACTAACACTTGTATCTCCTCCTCCCTGGCTAAAGCTCTGAGAACACAGCCCCAACCCCACCCCCAGCCCCACAAAGCCATCAGCAGGGAAACCCATGCCCAGCTGCTGTCTCCTTTTCCCTCCAGAGATCTTCCTTCACTTTCTCACCTGGAGACTTTTTTCCCTGTCTGGCTTCCCAACTTTTCTACCACTGTGTGACACGTTGTTTTTCTTGTGCTGGAGTAATTTCTGTTTCTCCAGAGAGATTTCTCATGGATAGGACAGCCATTGATAAGATACTCGGATTCCCAGCAGCTACTCTCACAGTGTCCAAGAGGAAAGCATTATTATGTGGACTAAGTGTTTATGTTAAGGAGAGTATTACAGAAATCCAAGTGTTAAGAGTAAAATATAAATATTACAACTTAACAATAACTGAAATCAATAACATCTACTTGATGCAAAGCTTTAGTTTTTAATTCATAATAATAGTAAATTGAATAAAAGCATTACATTTTTCTTTTACTTTGGGGCAAATAACAGAGTCCAATAAATTGACTGGTTTCTGAAATGTTATTCAGCATGGATCGATTTTATGCAAATAAAATAATATAAAACACCAGAGTACATTATTTTTTATAATATACTATTTCAGAAAGGAATTACATTCTTTTGGTTTAAAGATATATGAGTAGTAAATGTGTGTATATTTTGTATTTTTCTAAGTCAAACAGGGAAGAATGACTGGCATATCTTGCTTGACAAAAATCATGCCTCAACCTGAAAGCAGTCATACTATCTCCACAGTACTACTGACATTTTAGAACAGATACACTTTTGTGCTTTTATATTTTTCTTCCCAAATTTTACTCAGTTTCCAGCAAGTCTGATACACATTTATGTGTACCATTACTCATTGACTTATTTTATGAAAGTGAGACAGCATGCTAAAATATACTCACTTACACACGGAGTCCAGAAAGCATTCATCCATCCACCCAGAAGCAGGTGTGATGGAGAAATGAGGTAGCAAAACCTAGACCTGAAGTGGAGGGGGATGCTGCAGCAATCAGAGCTAATTATAGCTCGCTCTCCTTACAGTAGGAGAAACTGAGGAGAGAAGACAAAGGGAATAACACAGCACTCAAGATTAGAAATGGTTTCCTTTCAGTACATTTAACTGTGTCCCACTGCATGTAGTTAGTGACCACCACAGTAAGCTTTCCTCCAAATACATTGTATTTACTTATCTTTTTTATCATTATTATTATTTAGAACTTAAACATAGATAGATAGATAGATAGATAGATAGATAGATAGATAGATAATAGATAGATAGATAACAACTTACTTCTGAAGGTAAAATTATTTGCAATTTACTAAAATTTTTGTAAGAAAACACAAACTGTAAAGGGTAAGTGTAAAGGAAGCATCCTGTATTCAAACATCTTTACTTAGGAAATTAAATAAGTTCAAAGCTGATTGACATTTTTCTCGGGGGGAGGGGGCTTTAAGAGTTTTTTACTACTAGAATAAAGCCATCTTTAGTAAAAAATCAAAACAAAAACAAAAACAACCTAGGAATGGAGATAGGTGAAGGTCAGCATAAGGAATTAATCCTATTGCAACAGGTTTTATGAGCTGGCTTATCAAGTAACATCCCCTGCCTCTAAGCCTGGCTACCTGGGTTCAATCTTGGGGACCCACATGGTCTCTAAGACACATCCCTCCTACACACAAAGTAAATAAACAAATGGTTTTGGTTTTCATTTCAGTTTTATGAGAAAGAGTGCAGTTTTTAAGGGAATTAAAAACATTTATTCCATGGAGGACTGATGTCTTTTGTCACCTCTCAGAAAATTTAATCTGCAATGTGCCTGTTTCTATTTAAATAGCTACTGTAGAGCAGTGAAGTTATGATGTAGGCTGATAGATGTGTGATATAGCTCTGTGAAGAGAAATAGTTTATAAGTCTCTGAGGCTTTTCTCCTCATAAAGGCTCTGTCCCAGCCTTGCCTTAACAATATTGATTTTTCTAATTACTAAGTTATTACTTGGGACTTCCAATTCAGTGTAGTTGATTGGACACTGCTTCTTAGACTTCACCACTTTCCAAAGATGTGTAGTAATAAAAATCATAAAGCCTTCAAGAAGGTACCTAGAGAAAAGAATACGCGCAGATGAGTGAGGTCAACCAATTTTGGAGAAATGAAAAAACAGAATGCTAACTAAGGAGACCAGAGGAAACTTCAACCTTTCAGCTTACAGAAGCACAGATGCCCTGAAGAACACAGGATGCTAGCAGTTCATCCAAAGACAAGAGTCAAAAGAGGAACTGAGAGGATACACGAGAAGCAAGGAGGCTCTTAGCACACACAACAAAGACATTTGTCACACTCATGCCTGTCATTCAATAATCGGTGCTGTTCTCTGAAGACATGGAATCCAAGGGATTCAGGGCCAGGTACAGGAGTCACATAGAGAAATGCTGAAAAGGTTGGTTTAATAGCAGGCAATTCATGGTGGGCAAACAAGTCTTCAGGCTCTCTAAACAGTGGGGTTTGTAAGGTGGAGGAAAACTAGAAGTAAGGAGGCAATTAATAGTTGAAAAGATGTTAACACAAGGGTCTGCTTACACACATGTAACATAAATTGCTAAACAGTCTTATTAATAAAAAACCTGGAGCCAGATATAGGGGTGAAAGCTGAAAGAGAAAGATCAGAGAGCAAACCAGCTACGTCTGATGGCTAGGAAATACTCAGGCTAAGAGAAAGCTACTTCCTGTATACTCACACCTATATACTTTTTTGTGCCCTGTAATCTCACTTCCTCTCTCTGCCCAGTTATATCATTTCCTCTTTCCACCCATCTCTATCACTCCCTGCCTGTCTGTACAGACCTCCAGACCTCTATGGTTAACTAGTACTGGGATTAAAGGCGTGTGACACTATGCCTGGCTCTGTTCCCAGTGTGACTTTGAACTCACAGAGATCCAGATGAATCTCTGCTTCCTGAATACTAGGATTAAAGGCATGTGCTACCACTGCCTGACCTCTATATTTAATATAATGGCTGGCTTTGTCCTCTGATCTCCAGGCAAGCTTTATTTGTTAGAGCACAAATAAAATATCACCAAACATACATATATCTTACAACTCATGGAGACTGCCCCTCATCAACAATGACTTCTGATATCACTGCAGACAGTAGTATAGGAAAATGGAGGAAATGTGTAAATCTAGAGACTGACTGCATTTTATATATACTGATGCACATTATATATATGCATATATATGCATGTACATTTTATATATACAAATGCACATTTGAGATATAAACATAAACCTGATCTTCACTTGGGCTGAAATTGTTTTCAGAGATGCAACTGTAAAGTGAAGCAAAATGGAATGTTGCTTAACTAGGGGTTTAAATATTGTACCCAAAGGAAACAAGTCCATCACTTTGGGAAGAACAAGTCCTCATGTGTATATTTACAGCATTGTTCACCATACAGAGGCGTGGAAATAACCTGCCCCTCAAGAGAATGCAAGTAATCAAACTGTGGTGTAGACACACACAGAGAGAGAGAGAGCTCAAGACAGACAGACACACAGAGAGGTAGAAAAACAAAGGGAGAGAGAGAAAAAATATATTATTCATGCTTTTAAAAGGAGGAAAAGCTGCTATTTCCCCAAATTCATTTGGGAGATACTAGGCTATATGAAGTAAAGTAGACACAGAATGGAAATGATTACACCATCTCATATATCTGCTATATCTTGAAAAAAATGATCAAATATAATAAGAGAGCTAAAAGACGAAATACTGAGAATGACCAGCAGAGTGAGATGAGTAAGTGAAAGATGATGTATATCTAAGGACATGAAGCAGCAGATATGCAGGTGTGTAAATCTGAGGATCTGCTGGACCACACCAGGACAGTAGTTAATAGCACAGTGTAATTGATATTTTGTTCAAAAGCAGATGAGGACCATTCTCCACAGGAGAGAATAATGGACAGCTGTGATTGATGGATGTGGGAATTTGTTTCATTGTAGCAACCACTTTACGACACTCGGACATTATCTCATAACACCATGTCATGTGCTTTAAATATACACAATGAAATTTAAAGAAAGAGCCATGCTACTTGACACATGTCAGTGCTGCTCACTAACACATGTCTATCCACATGCATTTCTAACTGCCATATCCACAGATATTCAACATGCACGTGTAAGCTTCTGACATACTACACAATACCAAAGTGCTTATGCTGGATGATTGGCACTGAAAATGCATATTTTTACTACAGGTGCTCTCTACTTGTTTTCTGTTTTCACTCCAGTTCTGTAACATCATTATTATTGATAAATTATGT
Organism: Onychomys torridus; assembly: GCF_903995425.1. Classification (NCBI taxonomy): domain Eukaryota; kingdom Metazoa; phylum Chordata; class Mammalia; order Rodentia; family Cricetidae; genus Onychomys; species Onychomys torridus. Next base: position 149,821,547 of record NC_050445.1, on the reverse strand, counting down.
GCTGAAAGGTTAGGTTATACCAGAAGATGATACTGTAAAGGCAGGTTTATAACACCCCTGCTTTTTAACAGATGAGCATCACTTTCCATGTTGCTGAGGTCTGCTACCTTAGACAAATTCACTCATTGAGAATTCCCTCTCCAAACACAGAGCCCAGTCTTCTGTCCTTAAATGGAGGCTGTCAGGCAGCTGTGATCAGATATCTGAGCAGAGCTTCTAATCACAGCAACTTGGAGGAAGAGGGAACAAAATGAAACAAATAATAAAGTGAAAAATAAAGTCAAGAGAAATAAGATGACAGCACAAGGTAGCATTCCAAAAGATGTGTGTGTGTGTGTGTGTGTGTGTGTGTGTGTGTGTGTGTGTGTGGTGGCTATGCACACATGTATGTGTTCATATAACAGTAGTTTATAAACTATATAGATCAGAGGATCTATGTGATTCCTGCTCTTTGGATGTTTGTTCAAGGCCAGTTTCCTGATCCTCATAGAGCTATCATTTCCCTTATTTGCCCCCTACTCTCATGAGTGCAAGCAGGCATTCATTCTTCAGAGGCCACACAATGCATGATGCCGCATGATAAATCAGATTCTGAAGTATCTTTGCTAATGCAGCTGTCTTCTGCTAGGCTGGTCATTAAAATAGTATTTTTACCAGTATGTGATAGGTTTAGTGGTATTTGTAAATTAATAACTGTTTTAATATAATTATGTGTCACTTAACAATGGATATATGTTCTGAAAAATGCTTCAATTGGCAATTTTAGTGGTGTGCAAATTTCACAGTGTATTTTCACAGACTGAGTTGGCTCTGGTGTGTCTAGACCATGTAATCTTAAGGGACTGACATTGTGTATACAGCCTCTCACTGTATACATTACATTATACATATGTGTATACATTATGTGCCACATGGTTGCTGCCCAACTTTGGTTTCTGATACAATGCCCATAAATATAACCTATGCAAATAAAAGTACTTTGGGATCTTCAGTAAATTTTAATATGTGCAACTTGTAAAATATGTATCACACATGTACCATACATATATATGTATGTGTATGTGAAAGCAGAGATACAGAAATGTGAAACACACACATACACTTGTAATTAATATCCTAAGGATAATGACAAGGACTATGAAATAAAAAGAAAGTCTCATGATAAAGAAACAGATGATAATGTTTCTATAGCCTTAATGCAGTGGTTCTCAATTTTCCTCATGCTGCGACTCTTGAGTACAGTTCCTCTTGTTGTGGTGACCCTCAACCATAAAATTATTTCATTGCTACTTCATAACTGTAATTTTGCTACTGTTACATATTGTAAATACCTGATATGCAGGATATCTAATGTGAGACTCCCAAAGGGATCACAACCCACAGGTTAAGGACCATTCCTTAATATTTTGGAGATAGAGTGACCATTTAAAATAAATAATTTAGAATTTTAAAATGTAATTGATGGTCTAGAGAGCTCTATAAGAGCTAAGATCACTTATTGCTCTTATAGAGGACCTGGGTTCAGTTCTCAGCATCCACATCATGGCTCATGAGCATCTGATGCAAGTGGTGTACATAAACTCACACAGGATTCATACAAATAAATAAATAAATAAAAATAAATCTTTTTTTTTTAAAGTATAATTCAATAAACTCCAAATAAATGGCAAAGTCAGAGTAATGGAATGTGCAAAAGGAAAAACAAGGGAATTAGGGAGCAGGTCCAGAGCTTCCCATACCCAGTAGTGAAAATTTCAGATAAAAAGAAAATATGAAGAGCATTAATTCAGAGAAACAATCACAGAAAATCACAGAACTACAGGACAAAATTTGCCAGAGTAAAGGGATAAACGCAGAAAAGGGAAGCAAGTATATAACCCCAGGTGCTCTGCAGTTCCTAGCAGTGAGGACCAAAATAACTTAAACCATTCTTTCAAAAGCTGCCAGATTAGACAAATATATGTATTTGCAGGGAGAGTCTAAAGTGGCCCAATAACTTTTAAAAAGGATTTATTTTATTTTATTTTATTTTAGCTTTTATTCTTCTCTCATACGTTGCATCTGGACCGCTAATTAGCCTCCCTCCACTGCCCACACCTCTCCTCTTGCCCAGATCTGCTCCTCTTTTCCCTTCAGTAAAAAGCAGACCTCCCAGGGGTATCCATCGAACACGGCCTAACAAGAGGCAGAAAGACGAGGTGTGCCCAGTGGTGGTGACGCACACCTTTAATCCCAGCACTCAGGAGGCAGAGCCAGTTGGAACTCTGTGAGTTCGAGAGCAACCTGGTCTACAAAGGGAGATCCAGGACAGCCACCAAAACTACACAGAAGCACAAATCCTCATATCATGGCTGGATGAGGCAACCCAGTAGGAGGAAAAGGGTCCCAAGCAGAGACGAAAGGATCAGAGACAGCTCAACCCCCCACTGTTAGGAGGCCCCCAAGAATACCAAGCTCCACAACCATAAGGCATATGCAGGGGGCCTAACTCAGACCCACACAGGCTCTGTTTTTGTTGCTTCAGTCTCTGCAAGCCCCTACAGCCCTACTTAGTTAATTCTGTGGTTTCTCCTCCCCTTCTTCTCTGGGGTTCCCCTGGCTCCACCTAGTGTCTGGATGTCAGTCTGTGCATCTGCTCCCTTCAGCTGCTGGATGACTTCCCTCTGGTGACATTTGGGCTAGGCACCAATCTATGAGTATAACAGAATATTAATAGGGACCAAGGTGGGCTACATGAGTGGATGCAGACCTAGAAATTCTATGTGACATTCTGGGATGTCTCCCCTGAATGGGGAAGGGAAAATAAAATTGATTTCGAGGGTGGACTGGGGACAGGTGGGGATGGGAACAGAAGGAACAGGCTGGGGCTGGGAGGGATGCATAGAGCATTGGCAGAGAAAACTGGTACTGGGGAACATATGGGAGGCAAAGTAGAAACCTAGTACAGTGGAAACTACCTGGAATTGAGACCCTAGCAAAGTCTCCTAGTAATGAGGGATACAGAGCCCAACCCCCCTGTCTTCTATAACCAGACAATGCCCCTACCAGTGGGACTGGAACATCAACCCAGCCACAAAACCTTCAACCTACAATCTACCCTGCTAGCAGGATGTGCTGGGACAATGGTGTTGCAGAACTTGTGGAACTGGACAACCAATGATTGATCCAAATTGAGGCCCATACCGAGGGAGCTCATGCCTGACACTGCCTAGATTGCCAGGAACCAGAAGACAGCCCAGAAACCAAGGAGTGAACCAAAAATGACTGGTGGGAAAAAAAAAGAAAGCAAAAGAAAATGATTTATTTTTAATTGTGTGTACCTATCATGTCTGTGTAGAATATGTGGATATGAGTGCAGTGCCAAACAGAGAACAGAAGAGGTCACCGATTCCTGGATCAGTAGACAATCATGAGCTGCTCAACATAGGTGCTGGGAACCCAAGGCAGGCTTTTTGGAAGAGCAGTACATACCCTCACCTGTAACATGAATCTTAAAGAGTCTTATTAATAAAAACAAACCTGAGCCAGGTATTGCGGTGAATGCTGGAAGACCATAGAAGCAGAACAAGCCACAGCTTCCTCACATTGTCAATTCCTCAGCTGATCCTGTTACCTCAGACTAGAAGCCTCTGAGTCCTCATCCAAATGAATCTCAGCTGAATGGCTGCTCCTGCCATTGCTTCCTGGGATTAAAGGCATGAGTCACCATACTTGGCTGTTTCCAGTATAGCCTTGAACTCACAGAGATCCAGGTGGATCTCTGCCTCTGGAATGCTAGGAATAAAGGCGTGTATGCCACCATTTTCTAGCCTCTATGTCTATCTCGTAGCTGTTCTGCTATCTGACCCCAGGTAAGTTTATTAGGGTGCACAATACATTGGAGAACACAATATCACCACACTCACCCACTGAGCCATCGCTCCAGATCTAACGTAACATTTATTGTGTGAAGCATAGTTTAGACTGAAATTTTATATTCAAGCTTTCAATCAAAGGTTTAGACAAAATAACCCAAAGACAACCAGTCACCAAGTTTTTCACTTTTTATGGATATTTCCAAAAAAACTCTGAAATAATGGGTAGCAAACCTAGAAATGTGATAGCAATGAGCACAGGAAACAAGGGATATGCCCCAGAATGTCACATAGAATTTCCTGGTCAGTAGCAAGCTTGAGGAACAACGTAGCCATAGAGAGGCAGGGTGCCCAGGAAAAACCAATGACCTGGTGGAGTCTCCCCACCTCAGTGTAAGATTGCTGTAGGAGGAGGATGGAGTGGTAGGGAGAGTATTGGCACATATGGATTGAAATTACATTTGGACGTAAGGGAATTATCCTCTGAAGAAAAAGGAACACTTGAAAGAAAAACTTATCATGACGCATCACTCTCAACTTACCTGGGCAATAATTTATCTGAAAGTTATTTATCCCTTTTCATTTGGCCAAAGTTGAAGTCTTGTGAGCTTACTAAGCAGTGAAAGAAAAGGTAAGGTGGGTAGATGACAGTGAGAAGAGCCACTATGAATGCCCAGAGACTCAGATTCAAACACAAACCAATTTATGTGTAGGATTTCAGGATATTTTAAGTAGCAATAGAAAGGTATAATTTCATATTTATGAAATTAAAATGAAATTTCACATACTCTTTTATAATATAATGATGATACTTCATACTTTAATCAGACAATCTGAAGCACTTTATAAACATTAGCAAATTAAGTCCCACAATACCCCATGTGGTAGTTAATAATAGTCATTCATTATATACTCAGTAGTTGAAATGAGACATCAAGAGATTAAGTGATTTGCTTCAAGATCTTGCATTCCGAGTTTCAGAGAACAGTCGTCTGCAATTGCCCATGTATTTTCCTCTAGCTGTCAATATTCTCTTACCATTTGTGTCACTTCAGATAATGGGCTGAGCTCTCCATTTGGTGTCATTATCTATGATGCAGGAGCTCTTGGCCACCTTATAAATGTATGAAATTTCCACATTTCCCCCTTGTATCTGCTGTAGCATAAACCTACTACTTACCAAATTTCTTTTTATTTCCAACTATATTTCTTGATGTGAGTTTTTCCAATATAAGCATATTTCCAGAATAGCACCTATATTTAACAATTTATGCTTTGAAAAAATCTATTCACCCTTAATTAATCAAATATTTATTAGGTGATGTCTATAAGCCAAGTACTGCAGATTAAAGTCCTACCATCACAAATCTTAGTGCCTACCTAAGAAGGAAAGGGCATTTTTGTAAGTGAATACAGTAAAGGCAGCCACAAGCAACAAAGACAGATTATGACACCAAACAGTCATGAGTACACACCCAGAATAGAAGTTACTTCTGAATATTGTTTCTACAGGGCTGTTTAGATGGTAGATAGCATCCATGTATGGATTGATAAAGTCTCTGTGAAAAAACTGTGACTAGTGGTGATGACAGAAAAATATCCAATTCAGTAGCAAAGTGTGCAAGAAAAGAAGCATTGGGAAACAGAACTGTAACACGAATCTTAAAAGGCCTTATTAATAAAAACAAATGCAGAGCCAGATATTGGGGTGAATGCTGGAAGATCAGAGAGATAGAACAGACCACAGCTAATGTCACCTTGCCAAATTCTCAGCCTATCATGTTTCCTCAAACTAGAAGCCTCTGAGTCCTGATTCGGAATGAATCTCAGCTGAACAGCTGCTAAAAGCCTAAAAGCTTAACCAGGTTCTAGTTCCTGGTCCTCACACCTTATATACCTTTCTGCTTCCTGCCATCACTTTCTGGGATTAAAGGTGTGAGTCACCATGCCTGGCTGTTGCCAGTGTGACTTTGAACTCAGGAAGATCTGGATGGATCTCTGCCTTCAGAATGCTAGGGTTAAAGGCATGTGTGCCACCATTTTCTGGCCTCTGTATCTAGTGGCTGTTCTGTTCTCTGACCCTAAATAAGTTTATTGAGGTACACAATACATTGGGGAACACAATATCACCACACAGAACAGAAGGAGAGTGAATCCAGAGTTCATTCAGGAAGGCTCAGGAACAAATGAAGAGTTCATATATGTGAATGCACTGAGGGCAGCTTCAGAGGGGCCATGATCACACCTCAAGACAAAGGGAACACCTCGGAAAATCCACACTGTACATCCTACTAACTAACTTCAAAGAGATATATTGGTGAAATTATTAAGGCCACTCCAAGTAGTTAAAAGGGAGGTTTATTTTGTGGGGTAACTCACAAGTGAAGGGATAGGTAACAGGGTCTGGGAAAGGTATGGCGCAGTCCTACGGTGTTCGCTGGAGAACTCTGCTAGGTCTACCTCCAGCACCCAGGGTCCAGGAACCAATAGAGCCAGCACATCCAGATCTTGGGTCTTCAGGGTCCTCTCTCAGCCCTGCCTTGTAGGTGTGGCAGTTACTAAAGCTTCAATGAGGGTTGGATCTTCCAGATCAAAGCTGGAATGGCTACCCACAAAATTGATATATATATATATATATATATATATATAAATTGATATATATATGGAGAAAGAACAAAAGGCATGCCCACCAGCTGCAAGGCACACTGCTGTGGAAAACCTCTTTTCTGTGCACGCAAGCAGAGAAGTGGCAAGAAGCCACATTAGAAAGAACACTTAAGTCTCCAGCAAGGCATCTCTGGAGACAAAGGTCCCTCCTCTTGTGGTTCTGTCTGTAGACCCAAAGTGAATGTCACCGGACCTCTTATATTTGACTGTAAATAAAAATAAATCACTTTTAGGTTAGAACTTCTCAGCATTTTACCAGGTGACAATCTAGTCTACACCACTGTCTGGAATGAAGCACAGAGAGCTGGGATTACACCTGTGCCCCACTCTGTGAGAGACCACTGTGTTCTTGCAAGGGACCAAACAGAGGCAGGGACACATCTGTGCCATTACCAGAAACAAAGAAACATCCCCAGGCCTAAGTGAGAGATAACACATGGAGCTATACTCTCGCCCAGGCTTATGCCACCTTGTTGGCCTATGTGGATGCCTGTGTAAGCTAGAGCAGGAGGCTAGGTGTCTTCCACCATCACTCTCCACAATATTATCTTCTCACCAAGTCATCCACTGAATCAGAAGGCTGCCAGTTCAGCTAGGCTTGACAGTCAATGAGCTCTTGGGCTCCACCAGTATCTGCTCCCTAGTACTCTGGTTATCGACATGGATAGCCAGGCCTTACCATGATGTGGATACCAGAGATTCAAACTCAGGTCTTCATGATTGCAGAACAGACTCTCTCCATTTTTATATTTTTATATTTTCCCTTTTACTTAATATCAATTTAATTTCAAATTTAGAGAATCTAACATGTCTTGAATTTCCCAATGAACACAGGTTGACCTGGAGTTGGGTGTCTATTTGCCTCAGACTCCTAAAATCTGTAATTATTTTAATTTTTTTTACCTGTTTTCCTTTTCACACTTATTTTAATACTTATTATTCCCCTTTCTATTTACCTTTCCATTTTCTATTTTTCTTTTTATTTCTATGACAGCTATCTTTAACTATACACTTCTTGGAATTACTTCCCATGAGAAATGCAGACTGCCATGATTCATAAACACATAAAACCAGACTACAGGATATATGTTAAAGAATCACACAAGAGAAGCATTATCATAACGTATCATTTTCTTCCTTGAAGGACAAGGGAAAAACCTGAAACAGTGAATAAGCCAATAGAGATTAGAAAATGACCAGACCTAAATTAACAGCAAAATCACATGAACCAATCCATAGATTTAAAAACTTTGAGTGTTAGCAGTCTTGATTCTTATACCCTGAATGGAGGGACAATGCTGCTCCCAGAAGGCATGGGTTATTCAATGAAAATGTAAGTGCTGGGCAGAGGATACCTCCCAATGAGTTCTTGGTTAGGAAGGCCCCAGAAGAATCCAAAGTAATATGTGTAATTGCTATTGCTCTTAGAATCCTATGGTAACTACATGGCAAGACCCTACTGTGAAGACACCACCCTCATTGGTTAGAGGATATCAAGAAATATATCTTCCTTTGACCAGGAAAGTCCCCCATTGCTAGCTAGCTTTTGTAGTGCCAAGAGGTGACATGTAGGCTGTCTGAGGAGGAAAGGCGTCAATGGTCTCATCCAGTGCTGGATTTAAGGCTTCACAGGAGTATTTCATGTCTGATACTGTAAAAGCCCAGGGCTGAGGAGATCCTAGGCATTAGAGGAAAAATGACTGATGTTTTTCTAAATAGTTTTGTTAGATAACCTTCTTAAATTTTTGTTTATACTCATAGATAATATTGGTAGGGAAGCTTCTTTTGCTTTGGGTAGTAGTGAATGCAGAGACTCATAACTGCTAAAGCACTAAGAATAGAAGACCATGAATGATCAGCCATACATCAGTTTTCTATATCAACCCTCTTACCTTGACCCAAGGCTTAGGAAACATCATGGAAGAGTGAGCAGAGAGAATCTAAAAGCCAGGGGACAGGGAGGAGAACTGTGAAGTAATCTTCTGGATATCATATGGCTGGTACACATATCAAGGCACACCAGCTATGGTTGCCTAGACATGACTTGCACAACATAAAGCTGAAGCTACTCAAAATTCAAACATGGATTATGGACGATTTCTTAAGGTCCCAACCATAGATGGCAGTTAATGGCTGCTGAGGGAAGAAAATACTTTTCTTTGAAGATTGTGACCACTGATCAGTTGCCCATACCCCAGAGGATGACCCCACACCTATTTGCTCATGGTCAACACTAATAAAACTGAGGACATTAATTATTATTATTATTATAAAAATACATAAGTCAGAAGGGTGAATGGAACTAAAAGTAAAATAAGTATAGCAATACTAATACTTGACAAAGTAGACTTCACAGCCAAATTATCCAATGAGATTAAAAAGGGTGAAGATGGGGCTCTTCATATTGATAAAGGAAATAATCAATCTACAAGATACTGTAATTGTGAATACATAAACTGAACATCAGCACATTTGTTTGTAAAACAAGCACTGTGTAAAACAATCAATGCTATGGAAGCATTGATTGACCTCATTACTGTAATAGCCATTCCAGCCTTGGCCTGGAAGTTCCAACCCCCATTGAGGCTTCAGTAATGGTCACGCCCACAAGGCGGGGCTGAGAGAGGATGTTGAAGACCCAGGATCAAGAGGAGAGGCCTCTCTTGGTTCCAGGACCCTGGACGCTGGACGTAGACCAAGCAGAGTTCTCCAAAGAACACCGCCGGACTGAGCCATACCTTTCCCAGACCCTGCAACTTATTGCTTCATTTGTAAGCTACCCCACAAAATAAACTTCCCTTTTAACTACATGGAGTGGCCTTAATGAGTTCACCAATAATGAGTTCACAGTAATAGTGGATAATTCTCACCATAGACAGGCTATGCAGAGAAAAGTGTCAATGTATACTTCAGAGTTCAATGGCATTATAGGTCAAATAGACTTAATAAATGTCTGTGGATATGCCACCCAAATATAGCAAAGGGGATATTCTTCCCAGAAAGCCATGTAATTTCCTGTAACATAGACAACATTTGGAAGGTAAAAGATGTTTGAATATGAACATGAAAATAAAAGATAGTTTTACCCAGGATAGCCAAAAGAGTCCTGTACAATAAAACAACCTCTGGAGGCATCACAATCCCCAAACTCAAGCTCTACTATAGAGCTACTGTAATAAAAACAGCTTGGTACTGGCATAAAAACTGACATGTGGACCAATGGAATCGAATTGAAGACCCTGACATTAACACGCACACCTATGAACATATAATTTTTGACAAAGAAGCCAAAAATGTACAATGGAAAAAAGAAAGCATCTTCAACAAATGGTGCTGGCATAACTGGATGTCAATGTGTAGAAGACTGCAAATAGATCCATATCTGTCACCGTGCACAAAACTTAAATCCAAATGGATCAAAGACCTCAACATAAATCCAGCTACTCTGAACCTGATAGTAGAGAAAGTAGGAAGCACTCTTGAACGCATTGGCACTGGAGATACTTTCTAAATATAACACCAGTAGCACAGACACTGAGAGAAACAATCAATCAATGGGACCTGCTGAAACTGAGAAGCTTTTGAAGAGCAAAGGACATGGTCAACAAGACAAAGCGACAGCCTACAGAATGGGCAATGGTCTTCACCAACCCCACATCTGACAGAGGGCTGATATCCAGAATATGTAAAGAACTCAAGAAATTAGACATCAAAATGCCCAACAGTCCAATTAAGAAATGGGCTATAGAACTAAACAGAGAATTCTCCACAGAGGATGTTCAAATGCCTGAAAGACATTTAAGGAATTGCTCAACATCCCTAATTATCCAGGAAATTCAAATCAAAACAACTCTGAGATACCACCTTACACCTGTCAGAATGGCTAAGATCAAAAGCACAGAAGGCAGCTTATGCTGGAGAGGATATGGAGCAAGGGGAACTCTCCTCCACTGCTGGTGGGAATGTCAGCTTGTACAGCCACTTTGGAAATCAATATGTCGCTACCTTAGAAAATTGGGAATCCATCTCCCCCAGGACCCAGCTATAGCACTCTTGGGCATATACTCAAGGAATGCTCAATCATACCACAAGGGCATTTGCTCAGCTATGTTCATATAAGCATTGTTTGTAATAGCCAGAACCTGGAAACAACCTAGATGCCCTTCAACTGAAGAGTGGATAAAGAAAATATGGTACATATACACAATGGAGTACTACTCAGCAGAGAAAAACAATGACATCATGAGGTTTGCAGGCAAATGGATGGATCTAGAAAAAAATCATCCTGAGTGAGGTAACCCAGACTCAGAAGGACAAACATGGTATGTACTCACTCATAGGAGGATACTAGATGTAAAACAAAGATGACTGGACTGCTACACAACTCCAGGGAGGCTACCTAGAAAACGGGACCCTAGGAAAGACCCAAGGATCACCCAATGACAGAGAAATGGATGAGATCTACATGAACAACCTGGACTACAGTGGGAGTAATGAAGAGCAAGATTTGAGGGAAAGAAAGCTTAGGGGAGCAGGAGATCCCAGCTGGATCAAGAACAGAAAGGGAAAATGAGGACTAACAGACCATGATAAATGAAGAACACATGAGAACAGGAATAGGCAGAGTGCTGGAGAGGTCCCCCAAAATCCACAATGATACATCCTCTGTAGACTGCTGGCAATGGTCGAGAGAAAGCCTGATCTGACCTAGTCTGGTGATCAGATGGCTAAACACCCTAACTGTCATGCTGGAACTCTTGTCCAATAACTGATGGAAGTGGATGCAGAGATCCTCAGCCAGGCCCCAGGTAGAGCTCCAGGTGTCCAACTGTCGACAAAGAGGAAGGTCTGCAAGAGCGTGAATTGTTGAATCCAAGATTGCAAAAAGCACAGGGACAAATAGCCAAACGAATGGAAGCACATGAATTATGAACCAAAGGCTATGGAGCCCCCAGCTGGATCAGGCCCTCTGGATAAGTGAGACAATTGAATAGCTTGATCTGCTTGGGAGGCACCCAGTCTGTGAGACCAGGATTTGTCCTTAGTGCATGAGCTGGCTGTTTGAAACCTTGGGCTTATACAGGGACACTTTGCTCAGTCTGGAAGGAGGGGACTGGACCTGCCTGTACTGAATCCACCAGGTTTAAATGAATCCCCAGGGGTGCCTTGATCCTGGAGGACATGGGAATGGAGGTGAGGGGCTGGGGGCGGGATGGGGGAGGACAGGGGAACCCATGGCTGATGTATAAAATTTAAAACACATAATAATAAAGAAAAGAAAAAAATAAAAGACAGTTTTTATTATTACTTGACAATTTCATGTGTGTGTGCAGTATTTTTGTCACATTAATGCCCTATACCCATTAAGCCCTCTTATCTCCCGCTTAATCTCACTGAATCCTTTCTTCTTCCCAACAGTTCATCTTTCATGGCTTTTGTGCATGTGTGCAAGAAAGAATTTAATGCAGATTGCTGTCAGGAGTGTAGGTAAGTATTACTTATTAGAGCACGGGGAACTAAACTATGATTACACACACCATTGGAGAAAAGGACTCTCCATCATCTAGCAACTGCCAATACCTCCTTAGGGAAAGGTGGGAATTCATGATCTCCTTACCAGTCCATAATGAAATGTCACCAGGGCTCCTTTAGTGTAGCTGTTATGAGGAAAATAAGGAGAGTAAGCTCTTGCCTATAATCTATGTCCTCCTCACCACAGGTTCTTAATTAGGCTTCTAGTATCAAGTGTGACTTCCCTTCTGAAAAGTGGAAAGTGGACTTCAAATTCATCAAGAAGATGGTTGGTTACCCACATAATAGCCATGCCAATGTTGGACACAACTTGTCTGGCAAGTTGGTTTTCTCTCATAGGGTTCACAGATAAATGGCACCATTGGTGACTTTTCTCAGCATTTTTCACACTATTAAAACTAGCCATTAATGAAGAAGCATCCAGTTGAGATTCACCTTTACCTCTCTATGGCCTACAACCAAAGTGCATGGTTGCTTCAGTTGCAGGGTCTTCTTATCCAGCTGTGATGGGCAACCAACAACAATGGAAATAGCCTATGTTGTTTGGGGGACATCTGAGGCATCTCTGATCAAGAACTTGCAAGGAACTATCCCATATTTGACACTAACATAATTATTTAGTAACCATTAACTTCTGAGAAGAACTTTATTCCCCATGCAAAGAGAAACTGAGTTTCAAATACTTTTATAATTATGTTTTTAATTAGCTTATACATGGTAGCTTTCTGTGTGACTTTTTTAAATCTACTGGTAGTGTTTGGTTAACTACAGTTCCTTCTCTTCTACAAAATACCCTTAAAATTTTCTACCAACAGTATTTTTCAATTTCAAATTACAACTCAAGAGTAAAATAAACTGCAGGACTATTTCCTCAAAGCCATTGGGAAGCAATAATTTAATGCTGAGTCATCATTAATGAAATCATGAAGGAAACTGAGCATTTCCTAGAATTGAAGGAAAAAGAAACCACAATATACCAAAGTATGCAAGTTACAATGAAGGTGATTTTAAGAGAGACATTTGTAACTATAAAGGCCTGTGTTTAAAAAGAAACAGAATAATAAAAAAAAACTAATGCTTTAATGCTTTACCTTAGGATCTCAGTAAAATGGGAAGAATGAGGACAATGCAAATTAAAAATCAGTAGATGGAAAGAAAGATTAAGTCACAAGTGATCAAATGGAAATGAAAACAATGAAACAAGAAATCAATAAAATAAAGAGTTGGTACTTGGAAAAAAAATAAATAAGACAAAAACCAATAACCAAACTAACCCAAAGACAAAGAAGAGCCAGTGTAATAAAATCAGGAGTGTCTAAGGGCATTTATTAAATATATTGCAATAAACTATATAGAAGAAATGAGTAAGTTTGAAGACAGAGCATGTCAGTCAACAAAACTAAACCATGGGAGAAAAAGAAGTTTAAGTAGGTCTACAACAGCCAAGGAGATGGAGTAGTGATAAAAAAAAAAAATCTCACAGAAAGCCCCAGGCCCAGGTGCACTCACTGCTAATCTTTCCAGATCTTCAAGAAAGAGCCATTATCAATGTTTCTGAACCTATTTCATGAAACAGAAAGAGACAACATGCTATGAAAATTTCTTCTTAAACTATTATCAACAAGAACAAGAATAAAATTGTAGGCCAATCTCCTGACAAATGTGAATGCAAAATTTCTTAATAACAGAATTAAAAACTGATGAGATTCACCAACGTCTGTCCTAACCCAGCAGAATCCTTTATAATTAGTTCAAAGACACAGTAGAGTGAGCCTGAAATAGAACATAGGAAAGCACAAAGACTCAGAAATTCAAAAAATTAAAAGTAAAACAGCAAAAAGCAAACAAAAAAATTAAAATGATAATCCATTCTGAAAGGCTTCTGAAAATATTAATAAAATTATAAAATCCTAGCATGAGAAAGGAAAACTGAGGAAAAGACCCGTTTTAAGAGATAGCCTCCTGTGTTTATAATGCCTCTTAAACTTAGCCATGCAGAACCTAATAGAAAAAAATAAACTATAAATTCAAAGTATAAAATATTATATCACATCTTAAAGGCATCAGGGGGAGCATATTTCTGTAAAAGAGAGTGTTCTATCTCCCTGACACAAAGGACTGAGAAACCTTGGTGGCATCCTAGATGGTAAAGGCTCACTGGAAACTATCAATGACTCAAGCCTCACTTGGATCACTCATTCTTTGAAATATCTCAATTTCTTACCTTCTCACCTAACACAAAACAATGCATGTCATGGTTCAGCTGCCCACACTGGCAACTAGTTTCTCTTCTTTCACTTCATCAAAGCCATAGGCAGAGAAGCATAAAACTTCTACACTGCTTCTTCACCTTCCACTTTTCATCTGCCCAACTGACTACTGTGTGCTTCTAATAATTTATAACATAGAAGCAGAGAAGGAAGCATCATACCCAACCAGCATGAGCAAAGAGATCTCAGGGCCAGAGGTCAGCAATATTTTTCTGCAAAGGACCTTGTTATAAATGATTTAGTTGTGTGCTATGCTGTCTACTCAAATTTGGCTTAGTGTAAAGGAGTTTGGGGAAATGCATAAATAAATGGGTGTGGCTTAAGTTAAAATTTTATTGACAGAAAGCAGGTGGCAGAATAGATGTGGTCTTCATGCTCTAGTTTATTATGGACTTTAATTTCTCAGAGAAAGAAGAAAGTCCTCTAATTTTAGTAAAACCAAAATATCTTCTATGAAAAGGCAATTTTTCTTAAGGACAAAAACATTAAATTTGTGGGTGACATTTGAATTGCTAATATTCACACTAAGATATGTAACTAGTGTTGAAGGTTTTCTAGAAAGAAGATGTCCATGCTCCACAGAAGAATAGTCCTCTAAGAAATACTTCTGAAGTGTTGGAGGAAGAGCCCATAATGATGGCACACCAAGATGTCTTAGGCTTAAGACTTTAGAATGTTTTGTGCACATTTTGACCCAAACTCAAGAAGCTGTTAAATGATGTATGGCTGAACAGAAACTCTGATCAAAATGGGAGGTAAAAGCTAACTCTAAGTGCATATTACTCCTGTGAGATTCACTTCTTCCAAACCTTATTATTCTATTCTTAGACAGGACATGTGTTCCAATCTCATGCATATTAGCCAAAATTATTTTCTTGCAGCTATGAGCTTGAGGTTCCCAGTAGCTGTTGTCTGTTTGCTAGGAACCAACCAGCCTATGGAAGCCACATGAATCTGCTCATCATGCCTTCTCTCAAGGTCATTCACAACATAGAACTTATTTTCTCTTGGTCCAGCAGCAATTAATACCTCTTATTTCCTCTAGTGTGACTACATGGGGAATCATTTTGGGGGTAATTGTGTTCAGCCAGTCGCGTTCAGGATGGTTTGCTTTCTATAAAGGACATGATAACAGGAGTGATATCTTCTCACATCACAAGATGTCCAGTGATGTGTGGATATAAATACAAGAGTATATACCATATTGAGCATCACCTTGGAACTAACATAATTCTTTAGTTCATTATAAAAATTGAGTATAAGTACTCAAAGAAACACTCTAACATTCTTTTGCCAAATCTACAAGCCTGTCTTCATCTGAGGCCCTCCTACACTAGGCTTTCTCTTCTAATATTCTTTTATGTTACTATGATAAAAATAGTGACCAAAAGTAACTTGTAGAGGGAAGGTTTTATTTCATCTTACATGCTACAGTCTATCACTGACGGAAAATAAGGCAGGTACTTGAAGCAGAAACCACAGATGAATACTGCTTAAGACTCACTCCCTGGCTCTTGTTCAGTTACCTTTCTTACATAGCACGGGTCCACCTGTCTAGGAGTAGCATCATCTGTAGAGAGGGGGCCCTCCCATACCAATCATGAATCAATAAAATGTTCCCCACTCATGGCCACAGGCTACTATGGTGTAGGCAATTCCTCAATTGTGAATTCCTCTTCCTAGATGTGTCAAGTTTGCTACCAAGATGAATCCCTGAAAGTTGAGATTTGTAACTATGACTGATTACCCATTCTCTGATCCTAAAGTGCAACTCTGTATGCTGCTCATGGGATCTTACACAAACCTCCTCACTCTAGAACATTTCTATTCTAATTACCTCCCCTGTAAACATTCTTAGCCACATATAAGAAAATCCACAAAGTAGCCAAACAGATTTATATTTTTCTACCATGTCTTTTTTTCCTCTCATCAATAACCTTAATAATCTCAATGTATTCTTCTGTGATTCTATCTATAACCTACTCAAATCTGTTCTTTTCTCCTATCAATCTTCATGGAGACACAAATGAAATCTTTTTGTCAAAGTTAAGATCAGTTTCAGTCACCATGTTCTGGAAACTCTCAGCATCCCAGTTGTTCACTTCCTTTGTGAAATATGTCCATTTCCTGAGGATCTGACACCATATGCCCTAGTTTTCTTTAGTGATGGACCATGTAGTATCCTTTCTGAATCTTGTTCATCTCTATGCATAGCATCATCTTTATCTAATTGTTCTACTAAGGACAGTGTAATAATTCTTGAATTTTCATCTTTGTTTATATACAAGCAGTCTGTAAACAAAATGTTTAGTCCCACATTTAAACATATCCCTCGTCCAATCTTTTATTTCCAGTTCTATAGCTACTGCCCCATGAACAGTCTTCTTTCCCTATCAAATGACAGTCACATCCTCTTGTTTCAATTCCTGCCCTACCAAGACTCCATGTGATGATGTATTGTGTACTCTAATAAACTTCCCTGAGGATCAGAGGACAGAGACAGCTACTAGGTTAGAAATAGAGGTCACACACCTTTAATCCTACAACTTGGGAGGCAGACATCACTTTGGATCTCTGCGAGTTCAAGGCCACACTGGTCTACATGAGATTAATGCATTATAGAAGAGAAAGTAAAGCCAGGCGGTGGAAGCACAGATGCCTTTAATCCCAGGAAGTAATATGGCATGGTAGAGAAAGGAAACAGAAAGTCACTCTCTTCAGGCTGAGGATTTTTGTAGAGGTAAGAACTAATGACTTGTTGTTATCAGCTTTTACCCTACCCTGACATCTGGGCTCTGGGATTTTTATTACAAGATCATCTAAGATTTGAACAACATCTGGCATCTAATTTGTGGGGCACAGATTCATGAAAAAGCCACTTGCCCCTGGTTCTGCAGGTCCTGGCTCAGGCCCAAACAGTATGAGGCCAGAGTCTCCACCCCATTGGACCAGAGTTCCTAATCTGCTGGCTAAGTTTTTGTTGCAGACACTCTGCAGCAAACACCATAGTTTTTTTTTTTGGGGGGGGGGGGCTCTAAAAACCATAAGAGTTATCCATTTTCTCTCCTTCCCTCATGTAGATGGCTAGCTCTTTGGCTTCTTTTCTCCTGCTGGGTTGTGGGCTCTCCATCTCCATCTGGGTGAGTGGGAACCCCATCTCAGGCTGCTATCACACTAGCTACCTGCCTTGAATCCTGATCAGGTGTCTACTGTTCTATACAAAGGCAGTCAGCCAAATATCTAAATTATTGTTGGCAGATTTGGTGAGACAATTGGGATTTCTTAAAGGGAAAAATTAGTTAAAGAAGAATATTTTCCCACATTAAAAAATGGGAATTTTTTTTTTACAATAGAGGGAATTTGGTCTCTGTTTGATAATATAATTGATGGTCTGAAAATGGAGCACCTAAGAAAGAGGATAATTAATGTAGCTGGGATGTATATAATATCAATTATAAATATTATTTGTTTGATCATTTATCATTAAAATAATTGATTAATGTAAGTGCCAAGATAAAAATTGTAGAAAAACTTGTTAAAACAGATCATAGGGAAATTCAGACCCAGACAGAGGAATTTAAAGGTGAACCAATCTCAGCATTGCATTATACAGTTACAGAGAAACAGCCTAAGGCTTTCAAACAGCCCAGTAACCTTAAAAGAACTGCCAAATGCTCAAGGCTCTATAAAAGCTGACTGGATGCCTGTGCACATATTAGATTTCCATATGGTATGCATTCCCCATTTGTGAAGAAGACGTTAAACTTGTGGTGAATTTATAATAGAATTATTCCTCAGGACTGGAAAGATTCAGGGACAGCTGTCTTAGAAGCTGGTCCTCAATTACAATAGAGGACCTGGTCAAAGGATGAGGCTATGGCCATTGAACAATGAAGTAGGGCTAGAGGTATGGAAATCTACCAAGATAAGCTTCTTGGAGAAGAACATTATGCAAAGGTAGAAAGACAATCTCTATATGATGACCACACTCTGATTGTATGGCAACCTTGAATGCTTGGGACAGAATTGAATAAGTGGGAAAGAAAATTGAATCATTTACAAAAGATATACAGGGTCCAAAAGAAACTTTCACTGATTTCTTACAAAGGCAGTCTTCAGCAGTAAATAGAATGATACCAAATTCAGAAGCTAGATGGATAATAATTGAATCTCTGGCTTTTGACAATCCTAATGCACAAATCAAAGGGGTAATTAGGCTATTAAAGAAAAGATCAGCACTCTTGGAGAAATGGACCTGAAATATAATTAATATTGAATCTCATGACCATGATGATACTTGGATAGGAAAGGTGCTTTCCAGATGTTTGAAGAAAAAAAATAATGTCAGATGTTTTAAATGTAATAAACAAGGTCATGAAAAAAGGGACTACAAACAGGGTGTTCCAAGAAACTATGTTTTTGCATGGAACAATGTCAACAGAATGGCCCTCCCTTCTGGATTATGTAAAAGGTGTCTCAAAGGCAAACATTGGACTAACGAATGTAGATCAATAAGAGACAGACAAGGTGATCCTTTGCCTTCACCATCAGGAAACTCCCTGAGAGGCCTCTTGCAGGCTTCATGACAAATTTGGTTCAGTACTTTCCTGCCATCATGGATGAATCCCCTTCCCAGAGCAATTAAAGAACCTAATGCTTAATGTAAAAAAAAAAACAAAAACAAAAACAAAAACAAAACAAACAAACAAACAAAAAAAAACAAAAAACAAAAACAAAAAACAAAAAACATACTTCTTAGGGTGATATAACAGCTATAGAAGAGAGAAGAGAAAATTCAGGAGAAATCATAAAGTGAAAATTTTGGCAAACTTCTATAAATGAACAAAGACCAAAATTAAAAATATAAATAAAAGACATTCTCACTGAAGGTCTTATATACCCAGGTACAGATGCAACAATAATTGCACCAGAATCTTGGCATCCAAATTGGCCCCTTCAGGAGGGAAATGTTCAGCTTTTAAGGATTGGAACATTATCTCAAGTAAAACAGAGTACAAGATGGGTCAAATATATAGGGCCAGAAATATAGAGAGGAAAATTAAAGTCATATATGATTAATATAGCTATGAATCTATGGGGCCATGATTTATTACAACAATGGAATACCAACATTAACATTCCTCCAATCTCAGAAAAAAACATGAACTAACATATGTTTCTGGAAAACATATTAGAAGGTATTATAAAGAGCAGTCATAGACCATCCAGATTGTATAAGAATAAGGCATAAGAGCTGCTGATCTTTCAGCTGCTCTACCTTTAAACTAATTAACAGACAAGCCTATATGGGTTCAGCAATAGCCTTTAACAACAGAGAAACAACAGGCCTTACAACAGCTGGTAGAAGAGAAGTTAAATGCTCAGCATATTGAAGAATCTACTAGCCCTTGGAGTTCTACTGTATTTGTTATTAAAATGAAATCTGGTAAGTGGAGAATGGTAACAGATCAAAGAGCTATTAACAAGGTAATTCAGCCAATGGGCTCTCTACAATCTGGAATTCCTTTGCCTACCCTGTTACCTAAAGGATGGCCTCTTATAGTTATCAATTTAAAAGACTGTTTCTTTTCAATACCCTTACAAGAAAAAGACAGAGAAAATTTTGATTTAACAGTTCCTACTTATAATAACTATCAGCCTGTTAAGAGATATCAATGGAAGGTTCTCCCACAGGGAATGTTAAATAGCACAACCTTGTGCCAATATTTTGTATGGCAGCCACTGAAACTAATATGTAAATAATTTTCTTAATCTATAGTTTACCATTACATGGATGACATTTTACTAGCTGTTTCAAATGTAGATACTTTAGAATGTTTGAAGAAGTAAAGAAAATTTTGCCTTGTTGGGAATTACAAATTGCCCTTGAAAAGATTTTAAAGTAGATTATATTAATTACTTAGGATATAAAATACATCTACAAAAAATTAGACCCCAAAAAGTACAAATTAAGAGAGGTCCATTATGGACTCTTAATGACTTTCAAGGATTATTAGGAGACTTTTCCAATCTATGGACCACTACTGGGGTAAAAAATTATGAAGTGAGTAATTGGTTCAAAATCTTAGAAGGTGACAAGGACTTAAATAGTCCAAGAGAATTATCACCTGAAGCTGAGAAAGAATTGGCCTTGGTAGTAAAGAAAGTGCAGGAAGGACACAGGGATTGTTTGGATCCAAAGCTTGATTGCATTTTGGTTATTTTACCTTATTAGCATTTTCCCATAGGAATTTTAATGCAAAGGGAAGATATATTGGAATAGATATTTCTATCAAATAAACAAAGTACAATATTTAAAACTTATGTGGAAAAGATCTATGAGTTGATTTTAAAAAGAAAAAGAAAAAAATACAATCTAGATACAATAAGACAAAAGGTAAGTAATTGAATTTCCTCTCAAAAAGATATAGAAATGATGGATAAAAAATAGATTACTAAATCCACTCTGAAAGAAAAAAGGGAGGATATAGATATGGTAAGATAAAAAGGTAGATTATTAAATCTGCTTTTAGAAAGCCACTACTAGTTTTAAATATTTTACATTGGATTAGACTTTTGTATATTGTGTACAAATTATGTATATTGATACAAATTTGAGATTGACTTTGTTAGAAAATATTCAAGGTATTATACCTATACAGCTCATTTAACAAAAATTCATTTGCTAGTCCTTCAAAGTTATTATTTCCAGCTAATTAGAATGTAAAGAAATGCAAGTTAGTAGTTAGTCACTTATTACAATTGAATTTATGTTTTCAAGGTTAAACAAAGATATATCTTAGATATACAGGTCATATTCAAATACTTCAGAGATCTATAGAATATGGCATTTAAGATGTTTTAATAAAAATTCATAGAGTCTTTTTATTTATGATAATGAGACATGTCTGCTCCTGGCAGCACCAATATACTTCAGAAAGATGAAGGGCATCAAAGAAACTCCATATGAAGTTTACTTTCTTTGTGGTAAAAGTAAGTCAGTAGGTAAGAAAATGCCCTTGCCTCAACTGTTGACAATGTGCTGTCCAAAATGGACAAGCAAGACACAAAAGAAAGAAATACTGAACCTTGCCAAGACAAAGTAGAGAGGACCTTTAGGAAACCCTGCTTTACAGATGAGTCTGTCACATATTCAAGGCCTGTAGGTCAAAGATAGATGTTCCAATGCTGCAGAGAAATCTTGGGTGACTGTCCAGGCAGCCAACTGTTTCTGTCATTTCTCACATTTTTTGGAAGTCCCTTGCTTGCATTTCCTGCTTACTTGGGTAATATTATTTCCTTCTTGGGTCTCTGAGGGGGTTGAAGATTAGATAATTATAGTTTTCCTTGTTAACAAATTCAGAAAAGAAACTCACTAAAGAGATGTAAAGTGTATACATTTGAAAGACATCAAAAGTTAATTTTGTGTTGATAATACAAGTTAAGATAGAAAGTGAATTAGGTACAACATTTTTGGACTCACCAATATAGGATAAATAATAGAATATTTTCTCTGAATCTGTCAAATGTTTATGGGCTGGACATTATTAATATAATTCTTGACTGTGTATATTGTATATACTTATTTTATATAGTTTTTCTTATATTAGTTATAACCTTCTTTTATTATTTTAGATAAAAAGGGAAAATGTGGTAATATATTATATACCCCAATATGTTGTATACCCTAATAAACTTTCCTGAGTATCAGAGGACAGAGCCAGCCACTAGATTAGAAATAGAGATCACATACTTTTATTCCTATCACTCACTCAGAAGGCAGAGATCCCTCTGGATCTCTGTGAGTTCAAGGCCACACTGGGCTACATGAGATCGATCCAGTATAGGAGAGAAAACAGAGCCAGGCATTGGGAGCACACACACCTTTAATCCAAGGAAGTGATATGGCAGGGCAGAGAAAAATATATAAGGCACGAGAAAACAGGAACTCACTCTCTTAATGCTGAGGATTTCCTAGAGGTAAGAACTAGTGGCTGGCTGTTTTGCTTCTCTGAAATTTCAGCTTTCACCCTGATATCTGGCTCTGTTTTTTTTTTTTTTTTAATTATAAGACCATTTAAAATTAGAACAACAATTCCATCCATCAACCAGTATGACATTCTGAGGCAGAAAACATATTAGCTAACTAACTTTACTGTACAAAACCATCAAATAATATATATATATTTTTTTTTTCATTTACACAAGACATAAATGATATATGTGCAGAAGCTATTGAAAGGCATGGAATAAGGACATAGTCTGGTTGCAAATGTCATAGCTAGTCATTCTTCTAACTAATTCTGTCTTACCTACAATGACATCCTTACTGCTTTTATAAGCCAATAAAAAGATGGATTTTTTGGTTTTGCCTGTGGATGTATACATGGTATCTTCTTCACCTTCACTGAAGTTTGTGTTTAAATGGCATCTCCCTGTCTGTGATAACTAAACCCGAAGCCTATTAGTCTCTTCATATTTGCTTGACTTTGTGTTTATCTACAGTAAAACAGCTACATAATATACCACAGTTCTTATTTATCTGCTTAATGCCTATAAGCCACAATAAGATAAAGTCACCATGGGAGCAGACACTTCTGTTGTATTCCCTATCAATAGGACAGAGTATGATATATGGGAAAATTCACCAAATGTTGAATATTAAATAATTTAGAAATTAATTACTAATGATCATTTTTTGTTTATAGGCTGTAGCTAGAGGTTTTTTTTTTTTTTTTTTTTTTTTTTTTGGTCCTGCCTGACACATAGTCAGGACAAATCTCTCTCACCTGCCAGTCCCACATCTGCTCAGACCCAACCAAATAAACACACAGAGACCTATATTACTTACTTATAAACTGTATGGCCATGGCAGGCTTTTTGTTAACTGTTTTTATATGTTAAATCAACCCATTTTTATTATTCTATAAGTTGCCATGTGGCTCGTGGCTTACCAGTATCTTAACATCTTCTCATGGTGGCAGCTGGCAGCATCTGTCTGACTCAGCCTTCCACTTTCCAGAATTTTTCTCTCTCCTTGTCCCACCTATACTTCTTGCCTGGCTACTGGCAAGTCAGTGTTTTATATATTAACCAATTGGAGCAACACACTTAACATATAGAACATCCCACAGCAATAAGTCATCTCTAAAACCCTGTCAAGCCCTCTTTATTCACACTTTTGATTGTGAAGCTTAAAACAGTAATATGTCATCATCAGAGGTTAATTGAAAATAATAACATTATTAAAGAATAATTTTCATATAACCATCTTCGATAAATGTATTTTACTGTATTTTGGGTAGCCATATAAGAAATTTCCCCAGACATGGAATTGTTGGGCCATTAGGTACGTGAATGGTCTTTTGGATAATGACAAATTGTATTCCAAAGTTTTCAGAAGACAAATGAACAAGTGAAAATTCTCCGTACACAGGTATGGAAGTGAGTAAGGTTGCTGTATTTGGGCTATGTGTGGAAATGCCATGGAGTTCTCAGCAAAGTCTTCAAAACTATGTACTTAAGCTATGTAATGGCTTTATAATGATCTGCTTTATTTTATATTTCATAATGTACATGTATATGTGTGCTATATACCTGTTTTTATATGTACAAATTGTAACATATTTTAAACATTTAATATCTGACTACTGAGCATTTATGATCTAAATCCATTGATGTTTAGTGTAGTGGGTAGCCATCTCAGCCTTGGCCTGCAAGTTCCAACCCCCACTGAGGCTTTGGTAATGGTCATGCCCACAAGGCAGGGCTGAAGGAGGAAGCTGAAGACCCAGGATTGAGAGGAGAGGTCTCTCTTGGCTCTGGGACCCTGGACGCTGGAGGTAGACAGAGCAGAGTTCTCCAGAGAACACTGCCATGCCATACCTTTGCCAGACCCTGCCTCTGTCTCCTTCAGCAAATCCTACCAGCATGTGCCACCTCTACTGTATTCTCCTGCCTCCGCCTCCTTCAGCAAATCCCAGGCTTGTGGGTTCATGCCCCACGTTGGGCGCCATTTGTAGTTAGAGTTTTCCTGCCTGGCCCACAGTCAGGACAAATCTCTCTTACCCGCCAGTCCCACAGTCGCTCAGACCCAACCAAGAAAGCACACAGAAACTTACATTGCTTACAAACTGTATGGCCAGTGGCCAGGCAGGAAGTATAGGCGGGACAAGAGAGAAGAGAATTCTGGGAAGTAGAAGGCTGAGAGGAGACACTGCCAGCCGCTGCCATGACAAGCAACATGTAAAGACACCAGTAAGCCACAAGCCATGTGGCAAAGTATAGATTAATAGAAATGGTTTAATTTAAGATAGAAGAAGTAGATAACAAGAAGCCTGTCATGGCCATACAGTTTGTAAGAATATAAGTTTCTGTGTGCTTTCTTGGTTGGGTCTGAGTGACTGTGGGACTGGCAGGTAAGAAAGATTTGTCCTGACTGTGGACCAGGCAGGAAAACTCTAACTACAGTTTAGTTTGTCATTTCTTCTCATAACCAACATATCAGTTGCAAACATAAACAAAAAACAAAAGGAATAAAAAACAAACAAACAATAGAAAAGTGTTGGAAAAAAGAAGACCACCTCACCAAGCCCTATCTCATATACAGGGAAAACCAAAGATTTATTAAATGGATTATAGTAGGTGACCATACATAGATTACAGCTTTTACAAAAGACATTGGTAGTTATAGTCCTCTGCTCACTTGTTGACCTTCATTGAGGCAAAGCTAAAGAGACTCTGTGCTTTAAATGACATTTGAAAACATCTGCTATCTATGAAGCACTGTGTTGTCAATAGCCTGTAACCACTACAGCTCTACAGTGGCTGGCATGAGGCCTGAAGGTGCTGACCAGACCCACAGGTGCTGAAATGGCAGGGAAAGCCAGATGTGGCTGCATTCCTGTGAAGGCAGCACCCACACCCTCCAGGAGTATTCTCTGGAGACCCATTTCTCAACATGTAGGCAGTACTCAGGAAGAAAGTCCTCAGGCCTGGGGGCAAAGACTCATGCTTTACCTCTCCATTCAGCTGCTACCTTTCAGCTTGCTCTGACTCAGAAGCAACTCTGCTATCTAAGCCACTTTTACATGTCCCTTGGCAGTGATTAGGGAACCGCACATACAGTACCATATAAATTAAACTAAGTGAAAAATTAACTTCCTGAAGAAAAACCACATGCTGTCCTCCTCCAAAATATGTGTTCACCCTGACCTTTTGGAGGCATCGACATATCCCAGCCTTTTAACTTCATGAAAATCTTTCTTGATAGCTTACTCCCAGGGCAGATTTATGTCCAGAAAATTTGGAGTTGCTTACCAAAAGGATGAGAGTCATTTATTTTCCTGTTTCTGGTCTGCCACATGAATGAGATAACATCAGCTAAAATATTCAGCAGGAGCTGTTAGATGGTTCTATATTTTTTTCCTTTCCCTCTTTGAGACCAGTTACCTATTTAACTCCATCCTGTCAATTAAACCAGAGAAAAAACGCAAAGAACTAATTAGGCAACTGTGTAATTTTAATTAGCTGTTTTGATAATTAAACTAATTAGTTCCCCTGTGTTTCCACAATATGTGGTGGACTGGTTTTGATATCACAGCTTCCGAGTTCCATTCCATTAGTTAATTAGTCACTTTTGCATTAGAAAGCTTTATTAATGGCCTTAATTTGCAGTTGAAATGAGAAATCTGCTGTCAATAATTTGGATAATTGCCTACTGTTTGATTATAAAGTACAAAAGTAGCAGAACACCATTACATATGCAAATCCCGGGGGGTTATTTCCTGGATGCTTAGCTTTCTTGATCTACATTTCATCCTCTCTTGCTTTCTGTTTTTTTCTTGACCCTGTTAGGGGAAAGAGAATCCAGCTTATTAAGAAAATGAAGGCCTGCTTTTCTACCCCTCCCTTCCCCTTGTCCTACACTGCATGTATGCTTGTGCCTGCAATTGTTAAAGTTATTGCTTGCTTTGTACCTAATTAGTGTCCTTGGAATTAAATGAACAGCTCTGTATACACCTCAAGCTCCTGCAGCCATGTTTGTGCATTGAATAATTGATTCTACTCTGCTAATCAGATAGGGACATAATGAGCCAGTTTAATTAAATGGGGATCTAACCTGGTGAACACTGGGAAAATATTTGCTCATTTACTTAGTAAAAGGCCACAGTTGCTTTTCATTGGATGGAGGGGAAGGTTACAGAAAGTAAAGTAGAGCTCTCAGAGCATAATATTACAGTGGTGCACCACCATTGCTGGGATAGCAAAAGGGTCCAGTTGGTTTGGGAGTGGGGGCCAGAGTGGGAAGACTTTAATCAAAGGACCAGAAGACGCTGAAACGGCTGCCAGGTTCCCCCGACTCTCCCAGAAGTGTCAGCACTGCTGTTCTGCTATGCACAGGGAGGCAGGTTTCTCGGTCATACATGGTCTTTAGTGATTTCCAGAAAGAATTCAACTCACTTGCCTGCCAGTTGGCGCCCGTGCGACCGCATAAAGGTAAGACACAGATGCAGTTTGTCTTCTTTGACAGTGACAGGACTGACCTGATTGTTTTCCCGTGACCCTGTGGAGGGTGCCTGCTGGAAATGAGTAACCAAATGTATGTCTCCTGCAGCCTTATTCCTGTGCTGAGAAAGAGAGAGGGAGATGAACAAACCAAGGCGTGGGAGGGAGTGGGGCCTCTGTAAAGTTCACCGAGAATGTCTGAAAAGGAAATTTTGGACTTCAGGGACAGCAGCTGATGATTTTCAGACTTCAAGCTGACCACAGCAATAGTTGTGTGCTCAGACAGGTGAAATCTTGGGAATGGGAAAACAACGATGGTCTTTAAATGTAGATAATTACCCACCTTTGCAATTTCAGCTTAAGTGAAACACATTACCATCCATATAATCAGTGAAACATGGTCCAGTTCACTCCAGGCACACACATCCTCCTGTAATTCCTATTGCACATTGGACTAACTTTAGCTGCAGGGATCCAACACTGGGAGACCAATAGAACCACAACATGGTGCTCATCCGCTGGGGTGCACGGGGGATGAAATAGCATATTGACCCTGAATCTATACTCTGAGTCATTGTCATTCTGCCACTGTGACACCTTGTTGCCAGAGGCAATGTAATTAAAGCTGTGAGGACTCATTTTCCATCCTTATCTCTTAAGCTCCTTTGAATCAGAAACTGTTTGTCTGTGGTAACTGAGCAAACCTACTACAAGGCTACATGTTTATGTATGAATATTTGGTAGCTTCTCCTTTTAGGGGAGCTGAGGAAATGGACATAATTACCAACATTCATCCAAATAACATGTATAAACAAGTGCTGAAGGGCCGGTGTGCTGGGCACATGCAGAAATGCTTGTCCATACTGTATGTGCATTTATACATATGTACACAGCTCACAGATTATCTGTATAAATAAACATATATGCTGCATATACACATGCTCACACACAGAGTCTAAATTTTACTCACCCCCTTTTCTCCTCTATTAAAATTCCAAATGGCTAAGAGGATTTTCTCAATTTAGTCATACTTTTAATCTTCACTGAAATGACTGATGACTTCTTATAATAAAAAGTTGCCAGGCTTACATTGCGCACGGGTGGATTAGTTTCCCTTGGTGATGAGGTTTTCTTTTGTGCGCCGTGTGTCTGTTTGATGGAGGTTTAACAGGAAGCATTTTGGCAGAAATTGGATGCAGCAGGGATCATCTGGAGATGGCTGCTGTTCGATATTAACTGCACACAGGAACTTTTTTTTCTTCTTCCTTTTTTTATATTCTTCAGCCAGGTGACAGAGAGACAGAGAGAGAGAGAGAGAGAGAGAGAGAGAGAGAGAGAGAGAGAGAGAGAGAGAGGGAAATGTTTCTTTTTTCTTTTTTTTTTTCCTTTTGCAAGTAAAGATTTTTTTTTTTCTTTTTAAAGAATAAAGTATTTTATTAGCTAAAAACACCTCAGAAATACATATTGTACTTGGGCCATTGTTTAATCAAAGCATGGCAAAGCAGCTTGCTCTGTAAGGAAGTAGTGGCAAACAGACAGCACAAAGGTGCATTTCTAATTACCAAATGGCTTGGACACTCTAGGATTCCACATGGAAAGAGGAACTGGCTATAGGTAAGAATTAGATGTTTGATGAAAGATGTACCTTTGATACTTGCCTAAATTTTTAAAAAGGGGAGATTGAGGGCTCCCCATCTGTAGCTCTCACTTGCAACCCCTGTTTATTACTCATTGGAAGCATTGAGAGTCTCATAATGGAGACTTACCAGATGTCAAATACTACGGAACATGTTCTGAACATATGTATACATCTATACTTGTGAATATCCACACACAGAGCAAATAAATAACTTACAGGAAACATCTCACTTGACAGGAAAGCTCTGACCAGGTGCTCATGTCCTCTGCTCCTAAGCACTCTGTCCAACCATTTGAAGTGTGTCAATCAGCATTTGATATGAGAGCACTAAGCCTGAGCTCTCCTGTCCTGTACAAACAAGGATTTCCTTTAATCAAGAGATAGATCTATGTGTGCTCATTTAACACACCAGTAAAGCTATTCTATCTAATAGCAAATATGTATCTCTAAAAGAGCAGCGTTCTTTGAAATATGTGAGAATTTAATTACCGCTTTAATTCTCTGATAATAAAGAAAGCCTTCAAGTCTGCTCGCAGTGTGAAGTTCTTAGATCCTAGCAAAACGCTTATGATAGAGACAGGACAAGCTTAATCTGCACTTACCTCTGCTGCAGACGGCAGCATTGACAATCCTGCCTGGCTTGTCGAGTTTCAAGCACTCGCAATTCTTAATTTAAACACTTGTGAGATCTATGGGGCCTGTCAGTCTGGTTAATTAAGGTCCTCTTCTTTCACCCCATCCTCTCTACCAAAACAAAATCTGGCTCTTTTTTAATGCCACTTAAAGCTTTATCTACTGATTAAGCAAACAGGTTTGAGTTTAAGTAGTTGATCTTAGGAGACTTAAGTGGAGGTGTTTTTGTTCTGAAAGGGAGCACAGACTAAAATCTTACTGGTGAGTGTCAGAGATAGCTCAGCATTCCTATTTCAGAACTAATTAAAGAAACATTGAGTAATCCAGAGTGAGAAATGACGAAAGAATGGTGTGTGCATTGCCATGTTTGCCAGTGTTTAATTTGTTGACAAGAAAGTGAGTTTCATATATGGCATGTGGCAGTCCAAAGTGGCACCATCAGTTCCTTCTCCTGGAAGTGAGTTTCTGACAAGCTTGACCAGAAAAATTTGCGAATGAAAATTTTGATATCCTATGAGAAAACAATGTTTGTAAAAGACTAAGGCTTGTGTCAACAAGATGGCACTTTGAGTGAAGCACCTGCCACCAAGCCTAAATGCCTGAGTTTGATCCCTGGGACTCACATGGTAGAAGGAAAAAAGTGCTCTGGCTTCCACATCTGTGTTAGGGAATAAACCCCCACACTCACAGAAAATAAATAAATCAAAATGCAGTTAATCAAATAAAGAAGCAGCTAACAGTCCAAGATATGTCTACAGAAACCTGGGTGTTTAAAATTCAAACTCAGTGATAGCTCAGTGGGTGTTTGTTGCTCAAGTATAAGGCCCTAAGATCAGATGTCTAGCACCCAGGTAAAAAGCTGAAGGTGACCACCCATGCCTGTAGCCACCGCACTGTGGGGTGTTGAAAGGAAGATCTCTGGAGCTTGATGGCTGCTAGCTTGACTCAGTGAGAAACTCTTGAGAATGGTTTAAAAAAAATCCAAAGTTGTCTAGTGGATTCCAAGTACCTGCCTAAGACACATGCATTCCTTCAACATATGAGCATAAACATCACACACATACACTCACAAAGAGGGTAAGAAAATACAAATATAAGGCCCATGTATCATCAGGTACCAATTTACATACCTTTCTTTTTGAGACAAGATTCCACATAGCCTAGACTGGCTTCTAACTTACAATGTAGCTGACGATAACCTTTAGGTCCTAACATTTCTGCATCCTCAGGGATCAAAGGCATGAGTTACTGTGCCCAATTTGTACAGTGCTGTGGATTGAACCCGTGTCATTGGGTATGTTAGGCAAGCACTCCACCCACTGAGCTATATCCCATCCTGTATATCTTAATGTTAATGAATATTGACTAATCAGTTTAATCTTATGCTGTCTCTATTTCAATGTTACCATAAAGGGTGGTTTTTGTTGTAGATCATATTTATGATAGAAGACATTTTATCCATGTTGGTCTTCCTCCAATATCTAATGACTCTTGATTTCAGAAGTGAACATTCTGTTTACTGTGACCTCCATAGTTCCAAAGGCAGAGGCACTTCATTCTGAAATTCCTGATTCGTCACTATTCTCTTTCCCCTCTTCTAAAACCATACACACACACACACACACACACACACACACACACACACACATACACACAAAATGTCTCCTTTGCTAAGAAATAACACTGAGAAATCTAGAATTTTAGATATAGCAACAATAATTCTTCAATATATAATTTTCATGGATAGTAATAAGGCCTACATACCACAGGATTTGGGATGGGTTACTGAGCAATGGCCTTCCAATGATTCCAAAGTGACTATAATAAATATTTTGCATGAATTATAAGAAGCAATGCAGACAAAGGTGTAAGTACAGTTCACTGCCCAAATATTTACCACAGGAATCTCTGGGACATATTTGAACACCTCTTCCCTTTCAATTGTATCCTGTTAGCTGAGCAAATGCCCAGGACACACTGAAGAGGCTTAGACATTCAGATATAATGATGTCTTGGTGACAGTGTCGAATATATGTTCTTGTGTTACTGGCACAATACAGATTCAATTTATTCCTACACCTCTGTCACTGTGTGAAGAAAATGCAAAAACTGTCTCCATGTTGTCCTTGCCTCTGATCCCTCTCCCACTGGGCAGACATTCAGAGCTACTTACTCTTTCACTGACAGACATGAATGCGAAACATCAGTCAATCTTCAGTTAGCAGGGATTCTACTAAACCTTGTGATACCAGTAGTTGTCAATTAGAACCACCGCAACTGAAATGTTTCCAAAAAATCAGTTTATAGTGATAAAGCCATAGTGAATTATTTTCCTCCTCTATATTTAATAAGTAAATAAACTTCAAGGCATTGTCCTCTTTTCAAATTGAGGGAAACAGAGGGAGAGAGAGAGACAGAGACAGATAGACAGACAGACAGGCAGACTCTTACATGACTCTATATTAAATCCAATATGGCTGCAAGCATTCCTGCTGTTGCATGGACTGTCATATGAAGTAGGATGGAGGAAGGTAAATTGTGCACATCCACTGTCTTTTATCACTTAAAGAGGACTTCAATAAGCACATTTATCAGAACTTAGTAACAGGACATGTAATGTTAAGAAGGCTGGAACACATAGGCCTGCTTAGATCTGAGCTCCCAGTTGCAGGAACAAGGGCCCTAATGTATGGAAGGAAGACACTGAGACTAATGAATTGAAGTCCGCCTGTGCTTCATAACATCTCACTCTTGATAACTGCCACAGTACTGAAACAGCTATTTCACAGAAACCCTATCTGTTTGGCTTTGACATGATTGAGATTAAACTTGGCCTTTTATGGCCTCTCCCAAAGATTGCAGTGAACCTTTAGAAATAACTTTTCATACCTTCCTATTGGCATCAAACTTTATTCCTGAATTTTCTTGAATGGAATGTAGTAGAGTGGAGTGGAGTGGAGTGGAACAGAAGATACTAAACATGTTAGAAAAACCTCTGCTCTTACAGTTAGTAAATTTTAAAAATTTAATTGAACACGACTTTGTTTTTAAGGTAAACATCTGTCCTTTATTTTATGGTTTTGAATAAAGTCATTTGACCTGTTTTTTTTTTCTTTCTTGTACTGATGTGCCCTCTAAACTACTACTTGAAATAACTCACTTTTTCACTTATCAAGTATGATTTACTTCAAAACAAGTACAAACACACAGAACAGCATATTCCTGACTAATTCCATACTATGTGGACATGTCCCCTTTATGATGATGACTACTTTTTTCATGGAGTAAACATGTCTGCCCTCACACCATATCTATGAATACCTTGTTCATTTAAAGCCTAGATTTTTCCATGGGCAGAAAACAATTTTTAAGTTGAAATATGCAAGCAGAAATTTTTTACTGAACCACAAATGCAGTAAAAGGACCCTAGTAAACAGACATTTTTGCTCTAAGGCATCAGAAAATATTATTTGAGAAGAGCTCATGTAAAGATGATGAATTATCTCATTGAAAGAAACTTAGAAGTGCCGACTATGTTGTGATTGTTTATCAATAAATCCATCAGAGACCCCGGATCTTCTATTCTCCAACTCCAGCAACTTTAACCCACTGGAGTTTTTATGTCCATCTTATTGCCTACTCTCAGAGTAATGAAACAGTTGCTGCAGCTCCATTTAGCATATCAATGTCCACTGTAGGGTGAGAAATATTCTAAAAGACTTATCCCTTGTATAAGGAAAATCTCAACAGATATATAAGTAGATATATAGAAATAAGATGAGATAGATAGATAATAGGTAGAAATAGATTGATAGATACATAGATGATAGATAGATAGATAGATAGATAGATAGATAGATAATACATACTTACATATATACATTCATATATAAAAGGTAGACTGAGAAAACAGAGCATTCCCTTACTCTTCATTGGCAAAATTAAAAGTGAAGTTGGCTAAGATAATCAAGTCAGTCTGCCACAGTAGTCTATCAAACAATTTCTAAATTAGTATGTTGGGCAAGAAATGCCATAAACTTTACATATTTTAGGTAGAATTGAACATTTCAAATACTGTCTAACAAATAAGACCTTTAGTTTTTACCCTCCAGCTGAAGACTGTAGTAACAGAAGGTTGCATTGAGCCCTGTCTGATGTAAATGCACTGCATGAAAATACTCAATAATAAGGCATAAAGTGCAGAGATATGTCTAGCCAGAATGGGGAGTGAGGGAAGACCAAGAAAAAACTATGAAGTCACCAAAACAATAATGAAATAATCTCATATTAGCTGTCTGCAAAGAGAGCTGAAGAAAGTTTAATCTCATATAAAAGTGACTTAATCTCATGGTTTATTTAAGCATATTGGCCCTATGGTAATGCTACGATGCATTTCAACCTGGTATAGACCATGTGGAAACATGATGTGTTGAGGGTAGTAATCACCTTCTGAATTCTGATGAAAACAAAGGACTCTTGCTGGAAAGGAGTGCTTCGGTGGGCTTTGTGACAGATGCATTAGCCTGTCACATTAGTTCCATTATCCATTCTGACAGGTGTACGATAGAATCACAAAGAAGTTTTTATTTGCATTTCCATGATTGGTAAGGATGTTGAACATTTCTCTAAGTGGTTCTCATCCATTTGAGATTCCTCTATTGAGAATTCTCTGTTTAGATCTGTACCCCATTCTTTAAATTAGATAATTTGTTTTTTGATATCTAGTTTTTTGAGGTCTTTATATATTTTGCACTTTAATCTTCTATTGGCATAGGAGCTGGTGAAAATCTTTTCACGTTCTGTAGGATACCCCTTTATCCAGTGGGTTCCCTTTGCCTTACAGAAGATTTCCAGTTTCATGAAGTCCCACTTGTTAGGTGTTGATCTTGGTGCATGCACTATCAGTGTTCTCTTCAGAAACTAGTCTCCCGTGCCAATGAGTTCAAGGCTGTCCCCCCTTTTCTCTTCTATACAGTTCAATGTGTTCAGTTTTATGTTGATGTATTTGATCCACTTGGACTTGAGTTTTGTGCAAGGTGATAAATATGGATCTATTTGAATTCTTCAAAACATACAGACATCCAGTTTCATCAGCACCATTTATTGAAGGTGTTTTCTTTTTCCCGTGGGAATTTCTGGCTTCTTTATTAAAAATTCGGTGTGTACAGGTGCATAGTTGTGTGGATTTATATCTGGGTTTTCAATTCAGTTCCATCAACATGTCTATTTTTGTGCCAATGTCATGCTGTTTTTATTATAGCTCTGTATTACAACTTGAAATCAGGGACAATGCTGCTTTCAGCAGTCTCATATATTCGGGATTATTTTAGCAATTCTGTTTTGTTTCTTTGTTTGTTTTGTGTGTGTGTTTCCATATTAAGCTGAACTTGAAATCAGAGATGGTGATACCTCCAGAAGTTCTTTTATTATTCAGGATTGTTTTAGCTATATTGGTTTTTTGTTTGTTTGTTTGTTTTTGTTTTTGTTTTTCCAACATTGTCCTTTCAAAGTTGGTAAAGAATTGTGTAGGGATTTTGATGGGGATTGCAGTTGAATCTATGGATTGTTTTGGTAAAACGGATGTTATGTTTTTTTTCTACTATGTTAATCCAACCAATCCAAGAGCATGGGAGATCTTTCCATCTTCTGATACCTTCTTCAATTTCTTTCTTCTAAGACTTGAAGTTTTATCATACAGTTCTTTCATTTGCTTAGTTAGATTTACTCCAAGATATTTTATATCATTTGAAGTGATTATGAAGGGTTTTGTTTTCCTGATTTCTTCCTTAGTCTGTTTGTCATTTATATATTAGAGGGCTATTGATTGTTTTGTTGGTGTTGTTTATCTTGTATACAGGCACTTTGCTGAAGGTGTTTATCACCTGTAGGAGTACGCTGGTAGAGTTTTCAGGGTCATTTATGTATACTATCATATGATCTGCAAATAAATATGCTTTGCCTTTTTCCTCTCTGGTTGGTAGCCACTTGACCTTCACTTGCTTATTGTTCTAGCTAAGATTCCAAGTGCTGCATGGAATAAATATGAAAAGAATAGACAACTTTACCCTGATCTTAGTGGAATTGCTTTGAATTTCTCTCCACTTAATTTGGTGTTGGCTGTAGGCTTGCTGTAGGTTGTCTTTATTGTGTTTAAGTATGTCTGCTGTATCCCTAATCTCTCCAGGACTTTTATCATGAAGTGGTGTTGGATTTTGTCGAAGGATTTTTTTTTTTTTTTTTTTTTTTTTGGCATCCAATGAGAGGATGATGTGGATTTTTTTCTTTCAATTTATTTACATGACTGATTTTCATATGTTGAATTATCCCTGAATTCCTGGGATGAAGCTTACTTGATCATAGTAAATGAACTTTTTGATGTGTTCTTGGATTCGGTTTGCAAGTATTTTATTGATACTTTTGCATCTATGTTAATAAGGGAAATTGGACTGTAATTCTCTTTCTTTGTTAAATCTTTTTGTGGTTTGGGTAAAAAGGTAACTGTGATCTCATAAAATGAGTTTGGCAATGTTCCTTCTGTTACTATATTGTGGAATAATTTGAGGAGTATTGGTGTTAACTCTTCTATAAATGTCTGGTAGAATTCTTCACTAAAACCATAAGAGCTTTTTATTTATTTATTTATTTTTCCCTGAGACAGGGTTTCTCTGTGTAGCTTTAGTGTCTTTCCTGGAACTCACTCTGCAACCCAGGCTGGCCTTGAACTCACAGAGATCTATCTGCCTGCTTCCTGAGTGCTGGAATTAAAGGAGTGAGCCACCACCAACCACTTCTGTTTCACTAGGGGTTATGGTCTATTTATGTTGTCGATCTGATCCTAGTTTAACTTTGTAAGTGGTTCTTATTTATCCATTTCTTTAGATTTTTCAATTTGGTGGAGTACAGGCTTTTTTTTAAAATTATGTCTTTTTGATTTTCTCAATTTCCTCAATATCTGTTGTTCTACACCTCCTTTTTGTTTCAGATTTTGTTAATTTGGATATTATGTCTGTGTGTATTTTAGCTAGTTGGATAAGGCTTTCTTGATTTTTTCAAAGAACCAACTATTTGTTTCATTGATTCTTTTGTATTGTTCTATTTGTCTTTATTTTATTGTTTTCAGCCCTCTGTTTGATTATTTCCTGCCATCTATTCCTCCTGGGGTGCTTACTTCTTTTTGTTCTATAGATTTCAGATGTGCTGTTTAGTTGCTGATATGAGATCTTTCCACTTTCTTTATGAAGGCACTTAACGCTATGAACTTTCTTCTTAGCACTACTCTCATTGTATTACATAAGTTTGGTAAGTTGTGTATTCAATTTCATTGAATTAAAAAATTCTTTAATTTCTTTCTTTGTTTCTCATTTTTCATTCAGTAGAGAGTTGTTCAATTTGTAAGTTTTCTGTTGTTTCTGTTGTTGTTTATATCCATGGTGGTCTGATAGGGTGCATGGAGTTATTTCATTCTTTTTATATCCATTATGTTTCTTGTATGCAGCAGAAGGATGGATCCTGGTTTATTTTTGTTGATGTTTTGTTTTGTTTTGTTTTGATTCATCCTGTTAGTCTGTGTCTTTTCATTGAGGAATTGAAACCAATGATATTTAGAGGTATCAATAACCAATGATTATTAATTCCTGTTATTTTGTTGTGTTGTTTTGTGGTGGTGGTGGTGGTGGTGTGTGTGTTTCTATCTGTGCAATTCCCTTCTTATGGTTTTACTGGGGTGAGATTATTTATTTTCTATTTTCATGGAGGTAGTTAACCCTTCTTCTTGCATTGGAGTTTTCCTTCTGGCACCTTCTGTAGGGCTGAATCTGTAGGTAGATATTATTTAAATTTGAATTTATCATGGAAATCTTATTTTCTCCATTTGGTGATTGAATGTTTTGCTTGTTATAGTAGTCTAGGATGGCATTTATGGTGTCTTAGATTCTATAGCACATCAGCCCAAGCCCTTGTTTTTAGAAATGCCATTGAGAAGTCATGTGTATTTATAATAATTGTGCCTTTATATGTTGCTTGGTCTTTTTCCCTTACACTTTTTCATATTCTTTATTTGTTTTATATGTTTAGTGGTTTGCTTATAATATGTTGGAAGAACTTTCTATTCTGGTCTAATCTGTTTGGTATTCTATATGCTTCTTATTTCTTTATAGGCATCTTCATTTATAAGAAGGAAAGTTTTCTTCTATGATTTTGTTGGATGTATTTTCTGGGCCTTTGAGCTAGTATATTTTTCCTTCTTCCATTCCTATTATTCTTATGTTTGGTCTTTTCATGGTGTCCCTGATTTCATGAGTGTTTTGTGTTAGGAATATTTAGATTTAACACTTTCTCTCATCTATGTATTCATTTCTTTTATTTTATCTTCAATGCCTAAGTTTCTACTTTCCGTGTCTTTTATTCTGTTGACTAAGCTTTCCTTTGTAGTTCCTATTCAATTCCTAAGTTTTCATTTCCAGAATTCTCTCAGTTTGAATTTTCTTTAATTGCTTCTATTTCCATTTTCAGGTCTTGAACTATTTTGTTCATTTCCTTCAACTGTTTGCTTTTTCTTAGCTTTCCTAAAGGTATTTATTCATTTCCTCTTTTAGGACCTCTATCATCTTCATGTAGTTGGTTTTAAGGTCATTTGCTTGTACTTCAGCTACATTGGAATATTCAATGATGTTGTAGAATAGCTAGGCTCTGGTGGAGATACATTGCCCTGGCAGTTATTGATTGTGTTCTTATGCTGGTGTCTAGACACCTGGGTTTTGGGTGACTATAGATCTAGATGTGGGTGTTTTATTCTTTGGTTTTTGTTTTCTCTCCAGATTTTCAGAGTGTATTGGCTGTGTGTTGCCTGCTTTACTGGCCTGCTTGGTGGGTATGTTCTCAGAGAGTATTTGCTGACATTGGAGGCTGGGAGAAGGAGAAGCCAGGGTCTGGTCAGGGATGATCAATGAAATCCACACTAGGTGTAGATTGGGGAGGAGAGGCTATAGGTGGCTTTGTTATAGAGCTAGATAGGAGCCTGTGGATTGGGTCTGGGGTAACAGACAGTGGGGAAGTGAATTGTAAGGTTCTGTGGATTAGCTGTGTCAAATAAATAGAAGAAATTCTTTGTGTTCCTAGTTTTCCCAAAGTCTCATCAGAGATAAATGTTTCAAAATCTTTCAAGTTTGCCAGATCTTTTCTTCTTCTGTCGAGATGATCACATGCTCTCCTCCTATTTTAATTTTCAGTCTGTGAATTGAATTGATTACACAGATTTACATGAATATTTCAAATATTAAATTATTTTGGAATGTTGTCATGCTGACGTAAACCTAATATCTCAGTAATTGGGAAGCTGAAGCAGAAGGATCATGAGTTTGAGGACAGACTGATCTACATATCAAGATCTTGTCCCCTAAATAAACAAATATATATAAATCCATAATTTGGGCAATAAAAATATTTGACTATTATCAAATGATATTTGATAATATGAATATAAAATATAAAAGGTGTTTATATTGGAATGTTATGGTGATTTAGGATTGCTAAAATTTTTGTATCTATTCTGATAAAATCTCCTTTTTTTTAAAACAGAGTCTAGCAATACAGCTCAGGATAGCTTCACTGTCACTTTGTGCCATATACATGTGTGCACATTTATTAGGAGACCAGAAATCCACAATAAATATTTTCCTCTGTTGCTTTCCTTTTTTTTTTTTTTTTTTTTTTTTTTTGAGACAGTCTCTCACAGGATCTAGAACTCACCAACTAGCTAGGGTGGAAGCCAGAAAATGCTAAGGATCCTCTTGTCTCTGTCGTCTCAGTTCTAGCAAGTGCCCTAATACTCTGCCTCATTGGGAACTGCTCAGTGAGGCAAAGGCAGTAGTAACATGTAGCTAATTAAGCTCTGCTATAGTAAAAATCATTCTTGTACTCAAATCAATACCTTATTTATTGTGAAGTTGTTTGGTTCATGGGTAAGAATAGGCTCCATTTGAAACTCAATGTGAGTACCAGATACTACTTCCTGGTAATTATTTTATGCTCTTTCTTCTTTAACATTCTAAATGTTGATTTAAATTTTAAGTGTATCCACCATGTCTAAAACCACTTAAAGAGAAATGTCCTTATCAATAAGTAAAATTTTGAAAAAAATTAAAAATCCCATGCCTTTTACCATCTGATTCCCTATATCTTAAATAATTTCATGTCCATAGGTATGAATACCTCCTCTCACATCCATAAAAGGTGCGTGTTAGACAGGTACTAACTACTTGAGCAATTTAGGTCTCGGAGCACATAATGCACCAGTAGTAAAGTTGGATTTGTGGATGGGGTTGAGTTCAGAGAACAGTGTTTGCTGTCTCTGGAAGCAATCAGGGAATTTTGGCTGAAAATTTGAAAATTCTGAACAATTAAAATGTGGCATAGAAAGGTGAGGATGAGACCAAGATGTCCTTGCAGTTTATTAATTCCACATTAGGTCATTCAAAGTTACATACAGGAATATTCTTTCAGTATAGAACATCTTTAGACATTGTGTTTTAGAGTTTGCACCTCTGTATGACCCAGTGGGTTACAGATTTTAAAATATGCATTTATTTTCATACACTTATGTCATACTTATACCCTTCTGTATAACCAAGTGGTTCTCATAGTGCCTTACATGACAAAGGGTTTCTGCTGTGATTTTAAAAATTAGCAACTCCATGAACTCTGAATCATCTTTCTCCTTTTTCATTGTTCCTCTAATAAATATTTCCTACCAGTTATCTACTCATCTGTAGTACCAATGCTATCCATCTTTCTTCAGCTCCCAGGAATGTGAGGGGGGTAAGAATGGAGGAGATGTCCGTAATTAGACACTAACATGGAGTCTTTGTTTTCTAAGAGCAAGAGAGGTAGACAGCAGTAAATGGTGATAATTTGGTATAGTAAAACAAATTGAGGCTGTGAGGGCTTTGTCATCTCACTTTGTGGTATCATTTCAGAACTTAAAAGGAAAAAAAACAAAACAAAACAAACAAACAAACAAAAAAACAAACAGCAACAAAAAAACCTCTGGAGAAATGACTCAGCACTTAAGAGCACATATCACTCTTACAGACAACCCATATT
Organism: Onychomys torridus; assembly: GCF_903995425.1. Lineage (NCBI taxonomy): Eukaryota > Metazoa > Chordata > Mammalia > Rodentia > Cricetidae > Onychomys > Onychomys torridus. The sequence goes on along the minus strand of NC_050445.1, from coordinate 149,781,345 downwards.
CAACTTCCCAAACCAATGTTGGGTAGCCCCCACAACCTGAAACTCCTGCTCCAGAGCATCACACCCCTCTGGGCCCGGAGGGTACCTGCAGTCATATGCACATACCAACACACACACACACACACACACACACACACACACACACACACACACACAACTAATAACAAAAATAAAATAAAAATAATTTTTAAAAATCAGAGAACATTTACTTCCAGACACTAATATTCAACATTCATTGTTCTTAAAAATATTTAGAAAATTTTTCATTATTTTTTCTTGTTCTTGGGTCTATATGTACATCCTTATCCAGAATGCACTTAGGTTGAACCAATAATAATATAGAAGATGGGATAAATTCCTACAACACAGAACCTGAAGCAAAATTCTAATATGTCTATAATCTTCCCCATCCAGGGCAGGTAGGTATCAAGCCCTAAGACACATCCTCTAGCCAGGAATCTGAATCCCCACAGTCAAAAAGCAAAGTCCTTTCTGGAGACATACATTATGAGATCTATGGCATAATAAAATGGTGACTCAATTGTTTGATGGTGCAAAATTTTATTATTTTTTCATACAGAAATATAGCTCACATGGCAAATGTCAATCATTTCTAAATCCTTTGCCATTTTCAGTGTCATAAATATCACCTTAATCATGATTAGTCTTAGAAAATAATAATTTCTGTTTTTAAAAGTGACTGGCTTTGAATAATTTAATATTTAATTGGGTGTGAATATAAACATTTCCCCTCAATGCTGTGTGGACTTTTACATCACCATGAATGCAAATGATAGACAGAAAGGCACTGTTGCCTCTGACCATAAAAAAAAAATACATGACGAAGAACCTGTGTTTAAATGTAAACAAATTTAATTATGTGTCAATTTTACACTAAACCAACTTCTCTCTGAAACAAGTTTACACTTGTCTCTATGAATTGTATTAAGATTATTCATTGTTTCTTCCCCTAAATGCCACAGCATCATCTCACTGTCTTTGCACAAGCATTAGTGACAACAGAAGAGGTGTTGGGAGTAATGAGCCCAATCTGTCCCCTTTTTCTTCATTAGTCAGGAGTCTTGCTTCATACGCATTAAGTGGCCTCTCTTCTGCTCCCCAAAATGGCTGCTTAATGAAGGAGAATTCTAATCTTTTCTTTTTTAGGAGTTTGTGGTTTTAAGTTTAGCCTCCTGGCTTCTTCATTGTTGCTGAACTCAGCTCTTCTGGTTACAAGGAAGGTTTTAATGTTTCCCTTCCCCATCTTTCTTAAAAATAACATTTCTCTGTAAAGCATCTAATGCCATCACTGATCCAATGGGAAAAATCTCCCCTCACTCCAAAACAAATTCTTCCCAACAGAAAGTGAATAAATGGAGTCCAAGCAATGTTACTTTTTCCCTCTGAGTGAATTCTTTAATGTATTTCCTTGCTTTCATACAGCTACCTGGCATTTTTGCTTTATTGCCGCCAGAAGCTTGAAAGGCATTGCTTTTAAATATCTTGAAAGTGTTTCATTGATAAGAAGAGGTGGTAAAATTCACTTTTATGTGAACAGTAGCACACACATCACAAATCAGGCATTTTGATAACATCTAAGTTCACCCCATGTGATATGAAGAACTCTGGTAATTGTGACTTATCTGGGATTCCCAGAAAAGTAGAAGAAATGTAAGGAACATTCAGGATTGTTAGAGTTTCTGTATGAGTTGTATTAAATGTATATGTCTCTCTGTGTGTGTGTGTGTGTGTGTGTGTGTGTGTGTGTGTGTGTGTGTGTGAGAGAGAGAGAGAGAGAGAGAGAGAGAGAGAGACAGAGAGAGAGAGAGAGAGAGAGAGAGACAGAGTGAGAGAGAGAGCGCTATATGTAACTGGAAGGTTTCTCCAGTACCACCCAGCCCTGTAGTTCTACAACCACTTATAAAATGATCATTCAGAGGTGTAATATTATTTACAAACTGTGTGACCTATGCCAGGCCTCTTGCTAGCTAGCTCTTATAGTTTAACTCAACCTATAAGCCACATATTCTGTGGCTTTACCTGCATCTCATTATATGTTGCTCTTGAGATGGCAGTCTGGCATCTCCCCCAATTTGTCTTTCTCTTTCCTGTCTCTCTCCTTGGATTTCCCACCTGCCTCTAAGCTGTCTTGACATAGGCCAAAGCAGCTTTTATTAACCAGTGGGAATAACATATATTCACAGCATATATAAAGACATCCCCCCATACTTCCCCCTTTCTATCTAATCAAAAGGGAAGGTTTTAGTTATAATATAGTAAAATTATATATAACAAACAGTTTTCAAGCAAGAATTTCAATATTTAGTCTATTTGTATTTGGCAAAATTAAAGAAAATATTTTATCATCTGTCCTATATCTGTGAGTCTAAAATTTTGTATTTGTTTATCTTTTGTCATAACCAAGGAAAATTATAATTATGATTATCTAGTTTTCAACTATATCAAAGACCCCAGAAGGATATAATATTACCTAAGTAGGAAGTACATTGTAAGCAACTTCCAAAAATCTGGAACGACAGAGACATCTGGACATTGGCTGCCTAGACAGTCATCTAAAGTTCCTCTGCAATGTTGGGGCATCCATTTTTAGCCTATAGGACTAGAGTTTCTCAGTTGCTGCTCCCTGTGTCCTGCAGAATGTCTGCCAGTCTCCCCTGTGAAGAAGGAATCTGAAGGACCATCTTGCCTTGTTTTGGAAGAATTCAGTGGTAATTTTTCTATGGGTCCTGTATGTCCAGTCGATACAACATTTTGTCAAGCAGTCCAGGCAAGAACAGTTTCTTGACCAAATGGCTAACTTTTGCCATAAGAAAAGCAAACTCCATATGGAGTTTTTTCAATGCCCCTCATCTTTGAAGTAAATCAGTGTTGCCAGGAGCAGACATGCTGCACTGTCCAGAAAGTCAAGTTTTTAAAACATTTTAAATGCAATATTTTATAGGTCTTTGAAGTGTTTGAAGATTACCTCCCTATTGAAATATATCTATGTATACCTAGAAAACTTAACTAACATGACTATAAGTTTGATTATCATAGATGACTAATGATTAATCTGTATTTAATTATACATTACAATTTCAAATGAGCCATATAAATATAATAACTTAAACAAGAATAGAAATATACATACAGTATAACAAAATTAACTTTAAATTTTTTTCAGTAAACTAAAATCCATAGCAATATAAAACATTTTAAACAAATGATTTATCTTTAAAAGTAGATTCAAGAATCTACCATTTTATCATATCATATCTATACTGTCCCTTTTTCTTTTTTAGAAAGAGATTACATTTATAATCAATCCCCTTTAAATAAAATAAACATTTATAAGCAATATTTTGGGAATTTGTGCATAGCTTTTCTTATTTATAATAGCTTAATTTTAAAATTAATAATTATAGTTAAATCTTGGCTGTAGTAGTCTGTAAGGATGAATTGTCTCAGCTACTTACTTTAAAGCTGATTTTGGATGTTGGATTATCTGGGCCATGGCTGTCTTCAGAGACCTTTCAGGGGGGTCTTGGTTGATCAAACCATATTAGCTTGGAAGCAATCCACAGTTTCTCATCTTCTGTGGAAACAAAAACAGAACCTCTTTTCCAAAGCAACATATCCTTAGACACAAATTTTGAAGTTTTAAAATATATATGTTGTTTAATTCAGCAGCCTTTATAATCAAATGGTTTTTTGTAGTTAAAAATCCCAAAGACAATATAATCCAGATAGTCTATGTCATATTGATTTTTATGTGGCATATATATAATTTTTTATGACTATATCCTTTCTCTTTTCTCTCCCAAAATTACGCATCTTTTACATATATTGTAAACCATTTAGAGATTTACTCCATCTGAAACTGTCTTTTGTGTATCTAAAATCCTTTTTGGATCATTGTTTTAAATTGCAACGTGGTTAGGACTGAAGCAGTGGCTTTGGCTGCTGGCATCTCAGCTTTTCAATATGGTGGAGATATCCATCCAGTCACGCTTACCTACCCAACTCTGGGAGTCAGTATCAAGCAGTATGACTGTGCTTTTAAGTTCCCTGCTGTGCTCCCAAGCCTGCAGGTAGCAGAGTCCTGCCCATCAGAGACCACAGGAGTCCTCCATGTTACTGCTGAAGCCTGCTGCAGCCAGGGGACAAGTCTCTGTCCCACAGCCCTCCATGATAACATGAATTAGGAAGCTTCTCTTGGCTCCATTTTAGAATCCTTTTTTAAAGTTTTCTCGGGTTTTGGGGTAGAAATTCTTGCTAACCCATTGGGTGCCAAATGTAGCCAGAAGGTTTCTCTGGTCCTGCCAGGCCCCATGGTCCAGCAGCCACTTATAAAATAATCATTCAGAGGCTTAATATTATGTATGGCAGTGGCAGACCTCTTGCTAGCTAGCCCTTATAGTTTAACTCAACCCATAATTATTAATCTATGTATTGTCATGTATTCTGTGGCTTTACCTGTGTCCCATTACATGTTGCTCCTAGGATGGCGGTCTGCCACCCCCACCCCCACACACACCCACTCCTCCTTTCTCTTTCCTATCTCTCCCCTTGGACTTCCTGCCTGTCTCTAAACTGCCTTGCCATAGGCCAAAGCAGCTTACTTATTAAACAATGGGAACAAAATATATTCACAGAGTACAAAAAGACATCCTCCAAAAGCTATAAGATGTTGTAAATAAAAATAACTAAATAAAGCATAGTTGCTATTAACTTAGTTATAAAATTTTAAATGCAATAAAAATAATTGTAAATATATGTCAGTTGTATGACTCTGTTCACAAAAATAACATTTTAACTATTTGAGTATAACACATTATTGAATAAATTATTTTGTCTTTCCCAATGATAGCATTTTATAGTACCCAGTCTATTTTGTTTAGTTTGAAAGTCCATGGGAATTGATACCAACTACCTCTGAAAACAGGAACTGACCAACAAGGATGACTGTCTGAAGACTGAGCAGGAAAGATCGGCTTTGAAATCAAAGAATTGTCATTGATCAAACCTTTGTGGTTCTGGTGCAAGGTCTTATGGACTTCTCATTTCCCCCAAGACTCTGAGTGTAGCGGGCCTGAGAAGGATGGGGGTAAGATGAGTGGGAGGGAAGAGATAACCAGAAATTCTAATTGTATGAGTTTCAGGACTTTCTAGTTTCGTTGTCCTGAGCAGTGCAGCACTTTAACTTCTAACAAATACCTTTAAATGAGGTTAAGGGAAGTTGGCGATACAGGAAGATCTGTGGCACTAAAGACCTGTGAAGCCCAATGGAAGACAAACTGTTTTTGCCCCCCCCCCCAGATTCTGTTTTCATTATAATTATAAGAATGAGAAGGAAGGTGCTTGGGTGCACTTGTAGAGGAAAAGGGAACGATTTAAAATCTAGGCACTGTGGCCTGAAGGAAGAACAGGGTGATGTGATATACATTATACAGATTATTACAGAGCATAGCAATAAACATATTCCTGTCAGGTTGATACAAATATTTTGAGGATGACTATTAAATTCTAGCCACCATGTATTCTTAAAACAAAGATTATATTGATCAAAAAAATGGTAAAAGGAGGGAGTTACTTATTAAAGAATACAATTTGTAATAATATTTGTTACTAAACTTTGAAAGAAAATGTGTCATACATGTGTCAAATTCTTTGCTCTTAACTAACACTCAGTGGGGCAGGGTAGGGGGCACAAAAAACAGAGCATACTAATGTGTGAGGATTGAGACAGGTTTTATCTATGGAGAAGGGACATTAATCTTTATCTGAAAAATGTTGTGTTGGCAAGTTTATATTTTCCCCTAGAGTATTTAGAGGGAAAGGAGAGCATCAACTCCCACTCTCTTGAAACACAGCCATAGGCCAACTCTACATGTGAGCCACTCTAATGTAAAAACACTTTCAAAGTTCTAAATGAGTTGTCCCTGCGGTAATAAAGAGGGACATTTTACAGTATGACAGTATGTAAGACAGCATTGTCAGCTGTGGTTTATTTAAAGCAGGAGGACTCTAACAGGAAAATAATGACTTTAATAAAATTTACTATTGACTTTGTAGGCTAAAATCTTTCTGTCATCAGGAATACAGAAAAACAACCTGTCTGAAACTGTTCGGTTAAATATATTCCTTTAATATTTCAAAGCAATTTGATTTTTTTAATATACTCGCTACTTCAGAAGACACTGTAGAATGTGGAAATTAGTATTTTTAATAGAAAGTTGGTATTGCTTACATAAGGAAAAATCAGTAATGACCTGTGACACTGTCGGTGGAAAGCAACATTTGAAGAGGCTGCAGAAGCAGTCTCTACAGTTCCTTGAAATACTCTCTAAGCTGTGTTGCAAATGAACGCTATATGAGTCAGCCAATGTCCTTCTTTCCTGAAGGGCATCTTTTAATCATGCCACATAATTTCTCAGTGAGAATGCCGAAGAGCTTGCTGGGTATTTGTGAAACTCTACAGCATGTTAATAAGGTTCAGGTCACATCTGAAAACTGGGGAAACTGGGAAACATATGGCCTGATTTTACTCTCCAGCCAATTTGATTAAACCTGGTATAGATTGTTTGTGGTGTGTAAGAGAGGTCATGCCCATTCTATGCGAAAGGCTGAAGAAATGCCATTCCTTTAACGTTTACATAGTTAAAATAAACTGTGGTAAAAAGTTTCCCAACAGTATATGACAGCTCAATTTAGAGGTGAGGCCTTTTAATAAAACCTCATGAAATGAATACTTTGGTTTATGCACTCTGTTTGTGTTTCCCACTGGAGTCCTTAGCGTTATGAAGCTGTGGTTACTTGCTTTACTGCTGCAGAATAACATCATGAAAGGCGAGCCCTGAGCTTTGTATCAGAAAATATCCAATGAGTAGAAATGCTGATGGTGGAACCTTAATATGGAGTTCAGCTGCTTTCCTATTTGCATTTAACACGCTATTGTAAAGTATTGGGCTTGAATTACAGGATATTATTTAAACAAAGAAGAAAATCCACAGGGGCTTTTACACTTTAACTTATAGCTTATTTAAAGAGAAATGTCGAACCTCAGAATCATATACTAGTAAATCTTTCTAAGCTTTCAAGATAATAGGAACTTTAGAATAGAAGCATGCTTTTCTGAATTACATATATATATATATATATATATATATGTGTGTGTGTGTGTGTGTGTGTGTGTGTGTGTGTGTGTGTATTTGGAAGAGAGAGAATATAATAGTAAAAATTAATAAAAAAAAAGAGAAGGGAGTTCATTTGTATAAAGATTGTGGCATGAACATGCCATGTGAAGACAGAATTCTATGTCAGTGTCATCTAGGATCTCAGAAGAGTTAGCTTGTGCCTTATTATTAAGTGTTCAAAATATTGGCATTGGCAGATATAATGGTTCTCAGGGGTAGCTTTTATTCTGGCCTAATTTTTTCTAGGTATGAGCTTGGTGTCACTCCAGGACTGCCCCTGATCTGAGGGACAAAATCAAGAAGGTTAGAGTTTGCTCCACTGCCCATTCCATCCTGTGACCATCCCAAGAATTTCCAAGCCTTCAGCCTGACTCCAAGTATTATAAGATACCATAAGATATTTTGTTCTTATGCACATGACTGCACAGCTGTAAACACAGTGTGCAAATACATTGATGGTGTATGGATCTTGGTGATTATTGAATTCTCAAATTGTGTGTTATAATGGACCGGGTATGTTGAGTATTCAAGATACAAGACTGTTCTATGACATTTATCCACTTTCCAAATGTATGGAAGAAAGCTAATATTCATAACTCAGTTATTTAGAAACAAATTTAATGTGGTTAAGAGACAAAATAAGAACAACTATGTATTTCATGGCTTGTCTGGATGATTGCAGGTAGAGTTTATCTCCTTCATTATGCCTTGCATGTGAGAGGTGACATGCCATAAGAAATGTATCTTTGATGGCAAATAGAGATGACACTGCTATTTAAGAGTTACTTGTTAAATGCAAATGTGAATACTTCGTTTTTGTGGGGTTTCAGGGCCTTGCTATGTGGAATGCAGAGTTTTGAAAACTCAGAAGGATTATCATTATTTTGACTCCTAATATTTCTTAATTTCCAGATTTCCAAATGAGATTATGGACGATGATGATTTTTGCATGGTAGTTAACCACTAACTTGATCTAACCCTTTATATTTAAATATAATCTTAGACTCATCCATTGAAGCAACAGCAACCAGAAATCCTTAGAAATCAATTAAGGGATGGATCCAATAAAACCTTTGCTTTATTTATTACATCAATGCGTATTTATTGTGTTTTATTTCCCAGACATTGATTAGAAAAAAATCCCCTGGCCCAAAGGATCTTTATTTTTCCTATAAAAGACAGATAACAACCCAGATGCATGAGTTAATTCATCTTCTCAAGTGGTAAAGTGATCTAGGAAATAAGTAAGTAAAGCAGAGGAAAAGGAGAAGGAAAAATGAAGGAAGGAAAAAAATGAGGGAAGGAAAAGAAGAGAGAACAAAGGGAAAGGAAAATGCCAAGTAGAGTCAGAAGGTGGCAGATAGAGGACAAAGTCTGTGATTAGTCCAGAAAACACTGAGTGATAACAGTTATCACGAAACAATCACCCATTTGATTTAGTAGGTACTTTAGTCAAAAATGAATTGAAAAGAAATCTATACACAGGATGGTTTCAATATTTCTATTTTTCATGTGATTCCAAACCTGCTAAGAGACTTGTTCATGTAAAAAGAGCTTTGTGATGCCAATATTCCAGCCAGTTAATTTGGGTTACATTGTTGCCAATCTGATCACTAATCTCATAGACATGATGTTATGGAGAGTGTTGGTACATCAAAAAAAAAAAAAAAATCCCTCTTTGTTTTTTAAAGATAACAGAAAAAAAGACCCTGGTACAGCACTGTGTTATACACTTTGTTTAAAGGAATATATTGCTGACCATATTAGGAATTTGTAAGATTTAAATATCAAGCAACCTAAAGGTCACCGTCTGGTATTGAATTAAGGACAGACAAAGGGACAACATAGGGTAGGGGAGAAGGCCTGCCTTTAAGTGACATCTCTGGTTGTGAAAACTTACTTTGTGTTCTTGTTTCTAACTTCCAAATACTGTATTGGAAAATTAAGTCTCCAGAGGCTGTTGGATAAAATGGCACACATCTGGACTCACCCTTGAACTATATGCTGCATCTTCCCACTGGTAACAGTTATAAACTGGTGCAATGATGGTTTCACAGCTTGGGGTGTTTAAAGGAGAAAAAAATGCATTTGTGGTCATACATAATCCTAGCAGTAGGAATGCAAAAGTACAAGGATGAGTAAATCATGGCCATCCTCATCTCCTGGGTTTGAGGTCAGCCTGGAACCCATGAGGATGTGTCTAGATAGATAGATGGATAGATAGATAGATAGATAGATAGATAGATAGATAGATAGATAGACAGGCAGATGGATAGATAGATGACAAGCAGATGAATAAATAAAACAGTTAATTCAAAAAAACAAAAAGTAGAAAAATGTGCCCAATATAACTGGAAATTATTTTTTAATGATAATGAGGCTAAAACAAGTTTCTTAGTATCAAAATGGATGTGGTCAGTAACAAGTACAGTGACTGCTGAATGCAATAAAAACACAGATGGAGTCTCACCAAGGCACTTCTCAGTCAATATTGCCTTTTCAATTTAAACTCTTTCAGGATCCTAAAATAAAAAACTGCCAGGCGGACCTCTGTGAGTTTGAGGCCAGCCTGGTCTACAGAGTGAGATCCAGGAAAGGTGCAAAGCTACACAGGGAGACCCTGTCTCGAAAAACCAAAAAAAAAAAAAAAAAAAACTATTTACTATATACAAAAATTAAGAACTAGATAATTACACTTAAAAATACTTCATGTACCTGAAAAATCCTATCACATCTTTTCAAATCTACATGCATGGGGTTTTTGAATCTCTTACTTTGATAAAAAAATTTTAAAAAGTCAAGAGCTGTTTATGTCTTTACTATTCTTTGGCATTTGCTTTTTAATAAATTATCCTGAATATTTGGTCCAAATTTTAAACTGCTTTCATCAGAGCACCATTAGTACCAGCTCCTGTGCATGTTATTGGATAAGGTGCTTGTTTGAAAACTGACAGATGTGAGATACTCTATGTTTCCTCATAACAGATGAAGTGGGATGGTTGAGAAGGTGATGTACATTCCACTAATCACACAAAAAACGAAAACAGCATGAGCAAGACTGGAGCTGGTCCTCCCTAACTGGAGCTGCACTGTTTAACCAATTGTCTCATAATTTCGTATTAGGGTTTCCAACTTAGCATGTGTTAGGTTATTAGTAGTAAAATCAGGGTTTCATAAATGAACAAATATCACACTAAATTAACAGAAAAAATACAATTTGTTCAAAAATAATACCTCAATTTGAAACAGTGCATACTCTTCACCACAAAACTTCTAACAGACATAGAATAGAACCCCAGTTTTCCTGGTAGGAATTGTAGCTCCCTTTAGAAGGCATTTTGAAAATTTACAAGGTCCACTTTGACCCAGTGTGGAGAAAGATACCATTTTAAGGTCTCAACCAGAATGTCCTATGATGAGCAGGATAGCCCACATGGTGCAATATACTGCCCTATATTTCCCACAGGTTTGGAATTGACCCAAGAAATCCATAAAGTGAAAGTAACTGTATTCATCTGAGCCTAGAGTTTATCATGTATTTATAATTGACATGCACACAATTCTTACACAGACTGAGTTTTCCAGAAATGTATCATGGTGAAAAGCTATAGCAGATTTTACTTCAGCTGGTTAGAATTTTATCAGGAATCATTTGCATTTTTGGATAACATGCCCCCCACAGCAATGATCACATGGCATTTGTCACTACTCTTCACTTTCTATCACTCTTTGTAGTTATTTTGAAGTCAAGGATGGTCGAGGCTCCCTTGAACAGTATTACAGAGAATATTATTTAACATCCAAGTAATGACACTGAGTGGCACTCATCAGGCTCATAAGCATGTTTGGTTCATATTCTTACTTAAGTTCCATGTTGTAACAGTTACGCCCTGTGAAGACTGTAGATTAGATGTACTTACTTTATGTGCAGTAACAGTTATGTGTTATGACAATCGTGTATTAGATGTAGTAACTTATTCTAGTTTTCAGAGGGCTCACACTGCTGTTCTGACACTGTCCTCAAAGTTACAGTACTCACCTCTTTGTCTTACTGACCCTCTCTTTTATCACAATTACTCTCCATCCCCATCACAGCTAAGAACTCAATTCTTAAGTCAGACTTGAGTCTCACTATGTACCTTGATACAGGGTGCAGAGTCAAACAAGGTACATTAACAGTCTTACATGATTCTGTGACATTGCACTATCAAATAATTTTATATGGGGCATAGATTCACAAAAGTATTGTACTTCTCTGTTTTTGGAAAAAGCATAAACTCTGGGCAGTTTTTTATTTTCTCTTGTGTAAATAAATCTTGCTTATTAACACTTACTATAATTAATTTGAGATTATGGTAATCGTGTAATTTCTGTTCTTTCATTTTGCTATGCCTTTGCTACAGAATGGTACCTGAATTTTTTTAATTAGAAAAGATGTTGGGATGAATGTGTAAGAATAAAGGAGTTAAACTCAAATGAAGAAGCAAATAATTAAATTTTAGATTCTTGTTATGGCTTTCCTGATTTCTTTGTTTTAACTACGGTTATGGAAAAAATAATAATGATGTAAAGAAATAAATACACACAGGTGATATTAAACAAATGTCAGTATTGAAGTTGAATTACATGAAAGACACAGCATCGCTCCATTTGGAAGGTATTCTGCTTTGTATAATTGAGCACTCAGATAATAATTGCAAGTTATTACGATACATGCCAAAAAGTCCTGTGTCTGTATGAGTTTTTCATTGCTGTGACAAAATTCCTGAGAATACAGCTCAAGGTTGCCTTTAGTTTCACTACGTGAGAAGTTCAGTCTGGGGTCCCCTCATTCCCCTGTGCTAGGCTGCAATGAGACAGAACATCATCTTACAAGGTCAGAGCAGAGCCAAGTTCATCAGCTTGTGGAGAACTGAAGGGAATGTGGAGAGAAAGGTCAAAGATAAGACGCACTTTCCAAAGTCCAGACCCAATGATAGCTGTTACCTCTCATATTCTACCACTTTTCAGTTCAGCTATGAGTTCATCAATAAATAATTCATCGTATAGGCAGGCCAGAAGCCTCATTATCCAATAACTCCACCAAAGCCTGCGTTTATGTTTTAAACTTCACATGTATGTACTCATTTATGTCATCTACCATTCCTCTCATTCCTTCAGCCTCTCCTTTATAAACTCTCACTTCCTTCTCACATCATGGACTCTTTTTCTTTAAATACATATGTAACTTATATATTTAGTTAATAATGTGTATTAAATAAATATAAGTATTTATTTAAAGAAAAAGTGTCCACAGTTTTGGAAGGGAGATAATATATATCAGTATAAAATTTGTACATATATATTTATGTATCACTGAATAAATATATGAATAAGGCCTGCTGAGTCTATTTAGTACCATTGATATGTACATGTGTTTAGGGCTGAGCACTTGATATTGGATAACCAAGTAGGGGTTCACCCCTAGGGGAGACTGGCTCTCCCTTCCTACAGCCATCAATTGTCTGTAGCTCTTCATCCAGGAGTAAGGCCTCATGAGGTTTTTGTTTTTTTTTTTTTTCAATCCACCTTGGCATGTCAACTGGTGATGTCACTGTTCAGGTCTTTTTAAGTCAGCCATATTGAGATTTTATGGGTGCAGCTTCTATGTCATATATAGAAGACACATCTCACAGAAAACATTTTGTTTACCTTGTTCCTATAATCAAAATTTCACCTTTGAATGTTATGCTGGGGATCAAGTCTTCAAACGATAAAGCTCTGGGTTAGGGATTGTTTCATATCAATCATGTAATACCATTAGCTGCATTTCATAAGATTTCAGGTTTAGTGTTTCCATTTTTCTAATCAGTCTCCAAGTAGAAACAGCTATAATCTTTGAAAACCCAGTCCCTTGTGATGGTAAATGAAGTTTCTTAATTTTCAGAAAGTGTGTGACAACTACCTCCAGCAATCCTATGTCTAATCTCTTAGGCTGCTCTCAAATGTGTTTTTCTTTTATCAACCTGTGGGATTCTGGAACATAGCTGTCATTTCAACCTGATAAAATTTGGATGGTGCTATTTGAGCAGTCTCAAATCTTTGACCTAGCTCGGCATGGAGCTCTAGGATAAAGTTAGCTTTACTTCTAGTAAATGCAACAGAAGCAGAGGTTTTCAATCCCTGCTCATTACCCCCAAAATCGTTTTTGAGCCAATTCAGAGCTGCTGCCTCAGTGTATATCACTCTAAATCATGGGTATAAAATATAGTTTGAAGGGAAAAAAAGTCTAAATGGTAGCAAAATGTCAGTTTCAAGAGATGTTAAAAGGAAATTTAATCAATGTTCAACACAGTGAACACCACCTTGGCATTAGATACCGTGGATTTCCATCTAACCTCCCAACTTCTGAGGCTTACTATTAAATACTTTCATAGCAGCACAATTGCAGAAACATTAGACTGCTTGCTTACAGGTATAATCGACTTAGGAAACTTAAAGGGACAGGACCAGTGCTGGCAAAGCTGAAATTAGACCTAGGGCTTTGTCTGGAAGCTTGGATGTGCACAGTAAGATATCTGATTCACATTGCCTGCTGGCTTTGTTCTCTCAAGCAAGCCACGGATGAGTGGGGGGCATGGATTGACACTCAGGGGAGTCCCTTTTAACCTGCATGCTGCTCCTGACTGTTAACAGGGCAGGCAGGTAGACCCTGGCACACAGGTGGGACTCTGGGTTTGCTGTCCAAGCGTTGCTGTTTCAGAATTGGGATTTTAGCTTTGGAATCCAGGACAAATTGTACAAAGTTAGAAGAATTATTTAAATTTTGTGTTGATCAGGGGGAATAATTTGAACAGTTTTGGGTCTCAGTGAGACTCTAGAGCTCTGCATCTGTCCTGAGAATGTCAAGACTGGATTAAGGCAAGGTAACCTAGTAAAGGAAGTTCTCAATACCTGGCCCAGCCTCTCTGACAGAGAAATAGGCTGAACAACCATTAAGCTGCTCTGATTTTTGAAGTTTCTCTTTCAGCAAAATACCCTAAAACAGTCACAGCATAAAACAGTTCCATGTGTGTTCCTAGATTAACCAATGCATTTAGCTAAAATGTGCAATGCTCCTTCATTTTCACTGAATTGTCCTGTATCTAAACCAGACTTTAGGCAAGAACAAAGAACCTAGAAAACAGAAGCACTTGTTTATTTATTTATTTAACTATCAGGACATAACTGGGACAGCTTAAATATTACTGACTTGAAATTATCTCTTAGTCATTTGAACATACATTTCAAAGTCTTTAAAAATGAAATGTTAACATTTGTAGAGTACATATTCTACACATTTAATCTAAGTATTAAAACCATCTTGTAGAATTTTGAGATGCCTGTTTAGGAAAAGAAAATTCATTTTTCCCCTTTAGACATATTTTAAGACCCCTCAAAACAAAGAAATCTAAGATCCCTTAAAAACAATCATAAATCCCTGATACCCCAGCACTGAAAGTGGAGGCAGGAAGATACCGCATCTCAAAACAGCCTGGAACACACAGAAAAGTCCTGCCTCAACCCACACAAAAGAAAATTACAGATTTTATTTGTGCCCAAGAACTTAAGCATATACTTTTGAGCATATTTTAGCCCATTTCCAATCTTTGGTATTGATAGACTATAAATGGACTAAGTTACACAACTCATTTATTCATTGCACATTTTTCTTTGTTATATCACTGCAATGTTTTACAATCTCCTACATAGAAAGTCTACTTTACTCACAACATAATATCCCCTTCTCATACAACACTGAAGTTTTAGAAAAGTAATGTTGGAAGGAAGTACTTACCACTACTCTTAATTTCTTTCTAATTATATTAATTGTAAACCTCATTTCAAGCTAAAAATTCCTACTAGTGTGTCATTTTCTACACTGACACATTGGTGGCAATAGTGGAGGCTACAATGTGTGCTGACTTTCCTTTCAGTGTTACAGGTAAAAGGATTGTGTGCAATCTTTGTTTAATGAAGTTACATCTAAACCTCAGCTGCACACATGAACATGCGCCACAATTATACACATATATTTAAATAACTATAAAAATATACATGACACAGAACCTGACTGAGAACACACTGTGAGAAAACACACATTGGCTGTCTATTTAAAAAGCATTTGAAGTTCATTCTAAAGTGCTCATCTAGCTATGAAAAGGATTCTAGCGTATAAGGATGAGGATGTTTGATTGATACTAGAGCAGTGGAAAAGGTGTTGTGGAGGTTTCAGCACTTGTTAGGAATCTAGGCCCAAGTCTTAAAAGATGATTAGCTGCTATTCATGGGCAGAAAACATGGGAATGCATCTGAGACAGTTTGGCAATGGGTAAGACACAAGGGTAAGCATAAGGGCCTGTCACTGTTAGGGACTGGAAAGTCCACAGGTCTAGAAGCCTATATGACTAAAGTAGATTCTCTAGAAATGGCAAAATGGAGGATTATTGTCCTCTATTAATTAGCTTGAACTTTAATTTGAATACTTAGGAAATCTCAAATAAATAATTTAATGTACTTCCCAATGACTGAAAAAAAGCAGTAATACTTATATTGAACACTTGGAAGTCAAAGAAAGCAACTCTACTTCTAAATTTTAAGCACTGAATTGGCCTGCGCAGATTTGCATTTTAGCAAATAAGTATTCATATGAAAGCATGAGAGATTGGAGAAAGGTTATAATTAGGTAAGGATATTCATGAAGATTTCAGGATCTACTCCAAACTTCTATAGAAAAATAAGTCATTAAAATACAACATTCTAAATGAGAAAAGAGTGTATTTCCCATCTAGTTCATTATCTGAGCAAAATTATTGCCTAGATAAAGAAACAACTAGTTTCCACTGGTACAGGGCAAGCAGAAACATCTAGAAGAATTATATTCCCCCTAAGATGAATCAGAAGTTGAACACATCATTTCTGGTACAGACAGTTTGAACATTCTAAAACTCTTCATTAGCTGAACCCTAACCTGATTCTCTATCAAGCCAGAAAGAAATAAAGTGTACTGGAGGACTTTTAAATGCTGTTACAGTGAAGGCAATAAGTGTTCTCATTTTTGTCTTACACTAGAAGAATCCAATAGAAGTTAGACAACTGTCTAGTGTCGTGGGACTAGCAGTGTCAGATATGGGATTTTAATGCTTAAATCCTTTCTAAGGCCAATATATTTCCCATAAGTTTTATAATATTTTGGATTATACCTTCTGTCCTATCAATCTGTTTATAACACAGTTATATAGTTCATTATTAACTTTCAGTATAATGTTGTGAAAATAAGGGGATCTTTTCAATCTGGTACTAAATCAGTAGCTAGAAATGAGACACTGTTTTTTTGTTTTTAAGAAATTCTTAGTCCAGATCACAAGACCTTGTTATATGGTAGTTTTATGATTCTCAATAGAGGAATCAATAAAAATTTTAATAAAATGACAAATAACTAATGGAAGATAAGAGAATGCAACCCAACAAACCAGTAAATGGGACAACTGTGACAATTACAGCCTCTACTCTCTCAGCAAGTGTACCTGCTCAGAATCCTATCATCTATTAGGTATAATTTTCCTCTGTTATTCAAATAATTGCTATGGTCTCCACAGCCCATGTTTGCCATCAGGTTTGAAACAGAATCATGAAAAATTAGCAAGTTTAAGCTCATAAACTTTTATGTTCATAATTCATAGCTAAATGGTTTGTGCCATCTAGCTGACTTAATTTTTTTTCAATGTAGTTGGCTAAAAGTTATGTGCTCTGAAAAGTTCCTTCAATTATTTTTCATAGTTGTGTATAAAATGTACAAGCATTATATTATTCACCTGGTTGTACTTTTTATATTTCATATTATTTCTTGAAATACAATTACATCTTAGTTTCCTCCTGACAGTGTCCTTAGTCTTCTAAAAGAATGTCCATCATAAAAATACGAAATGTGGAACCAGAGAGGTGTCTCAAAGGTTGAAAATACTTGCTTCCCTGGAAGAAGACCTGGGTCCAGTTCCCAGAGCCCACAAGGCAACTTACAGGCAGCTTACAAGTACCTATAACTCCAGTGTTATGAGAACCAGTGCCCTCTTTCTGACCTTCTCAGACTCTAGGCACACAAATATGTATGTAGACAAAGCACTATTACATATAATATAAAATAAATTACAAAGAATACAGTTTGGATTACATAATATAGATACATATATAAGTTAATTTGATACATATATGTATATGAAATATAACTCTTCTAGTGTTCTAATTTGAGTAATCTGGAAATATAATGTTTTGATGTCAATTTTTACTTTCTATGCCAAAGACAATGTGACCTTGTTAAATTGCACTTGAACCAATCTTGTCATAAGACATTCACCTAATTTCTGATTCCAATTTGTACAGTCTAGAGAATCAAAAATAATGTTCAATGTATTATCTGTCTTCATAAATCATTTGTTCTTAATAGAAAGAAAAACTGAACACAAATATGCAACAAATAATTAGTAATCCACCATTAGATATTATTAAGCATCAAGATATGAAGTGTAGTCAATAATTATTGCATTGAGGTCAATGAAAGATGAAGCTGGAACAATATAAACTAATTGAAAAGACCAGATTTTTGGTTTAATCTGTTGTGGGGGTAGAAATGGGCCCCAGAGACTTGTGATTATTAGAAAAGCTCTCCATAGCTGAAATACATCCTCAAAACAAGTTGGATAGATTTTTCTAGTTCAAAGATGAAGGAACATTGAAGTTTTGTTAAGAGGCAGAAATGTGCTTATCAGTCTTGATGTAAGTAGAGAGTATATACTGAGGAGTTTGTGTGAATATTAATGATAAATGAGACATGATTCAGTTTTGAGTATCTTTTACTAACAAAATGAAGACCTCAACAGTGGTTTGATCATCTTTAGCTTGCTTAAATATGACTTATGATTAAATATGACTTAAATATATTGATCTGAAGAAATTGTGAATGATGCCTTTTCCTGAACTATTGTTAGTAATGATACAATGGAGCAATTCTCAACATTTGAGGCATGGGTGAATCTGTAACACAGTAACTATTTTACACCTTGTAATTTCCTTACATGGCTCAGTTTTGGATATTCTATTTTTAGTTATTTGTTACTTTTTTTTAATAGATGACAAAAGGAGACTATATGGAAAACATATCAAGGACTTTCTTTCACATTACTGTTAGTGCTTTACATATTTTTATTTCAGCTAATAACTAATATTTGGTCCTTATCTCTCAGGAAGCCCAGGCAGAAGGATCATGAGTTTCACAGTAGCTTGGTCTATGTAGTGAGTTCCAGGCCAGACCCAGTTACATAGCAGCCAGAGTAAATGACAGGGTTGGTGGAAGTACATGCACACACAGAGAGCGGGGGAGAAACAGAGTGTGAGGGAAATTCTAAATTTTTACTGAATTTAGCTACCCAAGTATCATATATTTTTATTTCATAAGAAGGAATAAAATAGAGGTTCTATGTTTTCTGAAATTTCAGTATTTCTGCACTGAAACCTAAATGTTTATCTGTCATTTTCCAGAAAATGTTTACATTGCCCTGAGTTGTCCTAATGAGTGGTCATAGATTTAAGTTTTAACATTGTGATGACTAGTTTTATGTCATCTTGATACAAGTTATGTCATTTTAGAAGAGGTAACATCAATTGAGTAACTGTCCCATCAAACTGCGCTATGGACAAACAGGTGGTGCATTTCTTTGATTAATGGTTGATGTAGGAGGGCCTGTTTTTGCCTCCAGGTTCCTGCCTTCAGTTTCTAACTTGACTTCTTTTGAAAATGCACTGTGATGTGGAGAAAATGTAAGATGAAATTAAACCATTTCATTCCCTAGTTGCTTTTGGTCATGACGCTTAAATACAGAAACAGAAACTGTAACTAAGACAAACACCACCAAGTTGCATCAAAAACAAGCTTCTTTACTGCTAGACTTATCCTACCTCTATAAACTATCATTCCTTGTCAGTCACAGTGGAGCACACCAGTAATGAGAGAGCAAAAGAGAGAGCAGCAGGAGGATTCATTCAATATCAGCCCTAGCTACACAGTGAGTTCAACACCAGCCTAGGCTATAGCAGATCCTGTCTTTAAAAAAGGGGTGGGGATGGAGGGGCAGATAGGCAATTTTTCATTGTCTTATTCTTAAAGTATGAAATGGTATTATTATAACTTAAAAAATAAGTAGTGTCCAATGGGGGTTAATTCCTCCTTAATGTACAGTCCTTCAAACCATTTGGTTAATGCTCCTAGCTTCTGCATTACTGTCACCACTGTGGTGTTGGTGTTGTGTGGTTATAGCTGTCATATGATCA
Organism: Onychomys torridus; assembly: GCF_903995425.1. Classification (NCBI taxonomy): domain Eukaryota; kingdom Metazoa; phylum Chordata; class Mammalia; order Rodentia; family Cricetidae; genus Onychomys; species Onychomys torridus. Next base: position 149,761,807 of record NC_050445.1, on the reverse strand, counting down.
CATAAAAATGTTTGACAAGAGATTGCATTGTAAGTAGAAAAGCACAGTAAGTATGTATTATTGACTCACCTCCTGAATAAGATTCAAACATTTTAATAGCATCATTGATTTCCTGCTGTTTTTAATCACAAAATAACTTGATGGCCTTTCCCCTTATTGTTTCCCACACATCATTCACGTTGCAAGTAAACTGTTTGCAGCCCTCCCTATATCTCTGTTTTCAACTTTTTACCTCCCCAGAATAGAATTCCACCTATCTCCTTTCTCGATTGCATCCTAGTCCATCTCTTTTTAAGGGGTGACTCAAATTAGCTCCATCCTGCAAATCTTTGCCTTATCTCTTTCTCTGACCAAAATCTCTCACAGTTGTATTTTTTATTTCTTGTGTTTAATGTGAAAAGTGGTGGTACACAAATACTGCTCCCTGAAGAGAAACAATTAGAAATCAGTTGTAAAAAAGGAGATGAATGAGTGAATACAAATGATTTGTTTCTCAAGGAGTGCATGGGCTAAAATAATGTTAGGAAAGGTTTTCTTGTGTGTGCGTGTCTGTGTGTGTGTGTGTGCACATATGTGTATAGTACATGTGTGTGTGTGTAGTTGTCACCTTGTTAGTGCAGTTATGTGAATACGAGAGGTTTATATTTGGTATCTTCACTAAGCGATAGTCATCTTATCTTTTGGGATGGGGTCTGTCACTGACCGTGTTTACCGACTGGGTAGTCTTCCCAGCTAACAAGCCCCAGATAGCCATTTGTCTTTGCCCCTGCTGTGCTGGGGTCACAGACATTTGTGACTAAGCCCAAATGTGGATCCTAGGTCCTCTTACTGATTGCAAAGCAGGAACATAATTGAACCATGTCTTCAGCCATCAAGGAGGCTTTGAACTCTTTCCATGCAATTGAATTATGGGACTAATAAGAGTTTATCCAATAGTAAACATTTCTCTGTCTGCCTGCCATGGAAAGTATCATTTATAAAGGAAATAGCTAAAACAAAGTAGTAGATAAAATCTACAAAATTGCCATTTACATGAAACCAAATTAAGAGTATGGCAATAATAACAGATTCTAATATTCTAATATAGGACTTCATGGTGAAATGTTCACTTGCAACTAAAAATCAAAGTAACCCATAAGAATTATAGACCTGGAAGCTGACATTTCATTAATGATAACATCATGACTCTAGAATTTTTGGTGAATTACAGTTAAGAAGGTTTTCTGTTGAAATTTTTTAAACAGCCATTTTGGAATTTATAGGGATTCTCACTTGTGTTGTGTGTAGATAATGATTTAATATTTAATTCTACCAATGGAAGGTCCATCGATTTATCTTTAGTCCATCAAATACATATGCTTTCACATTCTTCTTGCTTGAAAATCACTCCGAATATCTTTCAATCCCTTGATATGTGGATGCCCTCTAGCAAACATTTTATATGCATTTCAGTTTACCCAATTGAAAAATAATAGTACAGGTGTCTGTGTGGCCAGATAATTTGAGAGATTACTATTATAAGGGAGAAGCATGGCCATTCAGGAAAAAGTAGCTATGGTTCCTAACACAGTCCCTGGTTCTTCATCTACACCTTAAATCTTATATCACCAAAGGAGTTTCTAACTTGTAACACATTTGTGACTAATTATGGCCTTCAGTGTTTTAAGTCTGGCATGAGGTATTAATTTCCTAAGAACTAAATTCAAGTGACTACATTAAATACAAAATTAAAAATTGCTTCTCATTTTCTAATTGTCAAAAAAAGTACTGCCCTAACTTTTAATGTTTTCCTTATGATTTACCTTTACAAATTTAATTTTGATAGTGTTTGCCAATAGTACATGATATATTAAAGAAACAAACAGAAAATTAATAGAAACAGAAAAATTTAGGAATCTTAAATTTTATATAAAGTTTATACTAGCTTTTCAATGCAGAAATCTGCATAGATACAATATTTATTGCTAGCAGTGGTGTGCCTAGTATCCCTGATAAAATCATATGCAGGTATCTATTTTTCCTCTCATGAACACATCACAATCTCAATGCTTTGCTACTCTTTGAGACTATTCCATAATTCATATTTTCACAGATTCAAAAGCATATCTCCAATTGACTCGTTTTTTCTGTTTTCAGTTGTTTCTTTTACCTTGTACATGTTAGTAAGGTTTCTTCTTGTTGCTGTTAATTGTCTAGTAGAAGAGATATGTCTGACACTACATGGATATCTCAATTTTATTTTTCTTATCATTGATTTTCTTATGAAGATATACTGGGAAAAAGAAAACATAATTAAAACAGTTAATTTTTTGCCAGCTAGAAAAATAATTTATCAATCAGTTTTAGAACATGCTGCAGCATATTTTAGCAATTAAATAATTATCTACATATATCTTTCATTTATAAAGAAAAGCTTACAAAGCAAGAGGAATTTATCGTTTCACTCAGAGATTTAATAAGTACAAAGAATTGACCAAAATAATTTTCAAAAAGGCCTTTGTAAAATAGATAACAAGGCCCAATCTTCCAAAGATTATGTTACCACCCTGCCTCATACAATTGGTCCCTGTGTGAGGCAGTAAGCATTTAATGGAGCCTATCTCATAAGATGTAGAATACATCCTTTTATCCGATGGATATAGTTGAAGCCATAAGAGCTGTGAATTCTGCAACCACATGAGACCAGGTCACCACAGAATGAAAGACTCTTTCTTTTAAAAAATTCTTTCCTCAAAAGGGTCTTTTAAACTACTTTTGGATGACCTATAAAGAATCTATTGATAAATTTTACACAAACATGGCTAATTTTTATGAATTTAAAACAATCTAGTAGCCTTCTATGAACAAATATTATCCTGTGTTTGAAAGCTTTTCTTTATAAATCTTGGTTTGCAGTACAATGTGAGTCTCCCCCATGTGCATTATTTGCACTACAGTCCCTCTAAATGCTTAAGACATCCCTTTGTAAAGAAATTCCACTTAAATTTTCTCACTTTATTTTTTACATAAACATATGAAATAAACTTTCAGTTCAAGTTAAATTCAGTAGGCTATACAAATGGTAAACTCTATAGATAGAGCTATGTTTCTAAAGAGGACAGTTACTTTTTCAAGCCATTTTAAAAAGGTGTCTTTGGGATATGGAAATTCACATTTATAAAATGACAACAAAGAAAAAAGAAAAGAAATGAAAAAAGACTGTAGTGCTGGTCACGGTACTCAGGAGTAGTAGGGTACTTCCCTGGGAATTATAAAGATCTGAACGCGTACTACACCACTGGAAAAAAATTAAGAATATCAATCAAACTACAATCAAATGAAATGAATAAGGAAGGTGGTAATATCTGGTGGGAAGACAGAAGAAGTGATGGGGAGATAGAGCCATGATTTGAAGTTTGCACATGACACAATTGTGGATTGGTGGAGCCTGTTTTCCAGGCAGAGCCTGCTCACCACGAGAAAACAAAGTCAGGCTATTTAGAGGAAAAGACTATGGCAAGAAGGAGGTGGGGACTCACCTCAGTTAAGAATAAATTAGCAATGTCCAATTTTACACTTTGGTGCTTTTAAAAGGTTCAATCGTGGCCCACCATGGTCCAAGTTTTAAATCTTTGACCCAGCGGCTCAATTCCCATCTAATAAACAGAGAAAAGGACATTTCTGTGCTTGGTCACAGTTCCATCAAAGGGATACCACTGGAAAAGCTGAGTTCTGTGAAACAAGACCTCATGACTCCTCTGTTTGCTTCCAGGAAGACAAGATGTGTGCTTCCCAAACACAGGACTCTGCCCAATCATGGCAGTTGCTCTTCTCTGCCAACATTTCCTGAGTTAAAGACAAAAATATAAGAATACATAGAGGAAATAAAAAACTGAGTTCAAAGGAAATTCTTGTTATGAACTTCAAAACAAAGAAGTGAAAGTGGAAGGAAATGATGCCAATGGATCATCACGAGTTAGCCCTGGGTTGGGGTAGCAAAGAGAGATGTCATTGTTTTCAGAGCCTTGGATAAAACATTAAATAGATACTGAAACCCAATCAATTAAAAACAGTGTTACACAATAAAACCATTCACTGAACAACTCTGTTTCTGTGTGTGCATTCATGTGTATGAATGTGTGCCTGTGTGTGTGTGTGTGTGTGTGTGTGTGTGTGTGTGTGTGTGTGTGGAGAGAGAGAGAGAGAGAGAGAGAGAGAGAGAGAGAGAGAGAGAGAGAGAGAGATGTCAGAACTCACAAATGGACTATATTATCTAGCTAGATAACAAAAACATTTTTTTTAAAAACTGCCTTTGCTTCCCCATTGCTGGATTATAAACACAAACCATCACCATTTGGGGGGTTTCCTCTGTACACTGGGTTTATTTTGTCTGGTTGAAATATGAATGAAAAAATCCAGCAAGGCATGGAATATAATAAGTTTTCGTAAGAAGTACCATATCCCCAGTTACAAAATAAATGCTTGATGTTTTGCTCCCTCTTAGGATCTTGGGAAAACAAATGTGCTGATTCTTGAAAGCAGACTGGATTTTAAAATATTAGCAAGCTGCAGACAAAATTTTAATGAATGTTTTGTTTCTGTTAGTTATAGAATGCTTCCTTTATCATTTGGTTTGTACTTATACTAACCACTAGGCTTGTGTTCAGTATATATTAGACAGGACTTGACTCAACCTTTAACATCATGTTACTAATTGTGATATGTGAAATGTTCTCCATAGAGTCACATTTAAGAAAATTTAGTTCCCAGATGGTGGTGCTACTAGGGAAGATTCTGAAAAGTTTAGGAAGTAAACCATTACTGAAGGAAATATGCCGCTGGGGGTGGCCTTAGAATTTGTATAATCTGGCCTCACTTCTTCTCTCTGCTTCTGGTCCAAAGCAGGAATGTGATGAGCCAGCCTCACACTCTTTGCTATAATTCCATCATTCCTTCTTCACCATAATATATTGTGTCTACAATGAACATAAGCCAAAATAAGCATTTTCTCTTCATTTGCTTTCTTTGGGGTATTTTTCAAAGCAACAAAAACAAAACTAAGACATACACATGCAGGTGCACGCATGTACACACATACACACACACACACACACACACACACACACACACACACACACACACACCAATTTAATGAATTTCCAAAATGTTCCAAAACAGTGTTACTCTGATGTCTCCAGTGGATTAATATGAAAACCAACTCTGACATGCTTTAGGACTTCCTGGCAGCAAGAACAAAGTCAGACTCAGTTTTACTTCCTTGAAGGGCCTTCTTAGGAGCCCAGTGAAAAGAACTCTGTGTGCCTGGCAGATAGAGAACAGTAGGAGGTAATATTTTGTTTATTAACATCTCTGGTTTTTTTCATAGTGTTGGTGACTAGAATTTAAAAAACAAGACCTTGATCCACTTTCCCCCTTTCCTTCCTATTTTGGAAAAGAGTTATGAAAAACACATAAAGTTAACAAGATGTTGCATAAAATCAAAGTGTGTTCCAGCAATCCCAAGGTACTCAATACATTCTATTTGCCTGTGCATTGGAACAGCTCCATAAGCTATGTTCCACTTGTAAATATTGAATTTTAATACCAAGGTGCCAACAGTACACAATGTTTTATATACATCAGATAGTATTCTTGTCCTCTGGAAGCTTAAGTTTCATCAAGACAAAATTGAAATTATAGATTATTTCTTATTTTTATATTTTCACTTTATTAACATGGCAAGAATTTAACTGATTGTACCTCGTGTTTGCTGATGGTTCCTTGAATCCTCTTTCCTTTATCTTTTATATTTACTTGAAGTACATTTTTAGAAATCTGTATTAAAGTGAAGGATGACTTCAAGGCTAAAAATCATATTGCTAAGAGATAACTTTTAACTGATGTTATTGGCTAGTAAGTTCTTTGTAATATTGTATATAAATGATAAAAACATAGAAATTTATTTTCTTTCTATTTTCAGTCCTTGGAAACTCAGGAGTCAGTGAAATAGATAAATTTTGTTGAAACTCTTCCTGGATCATTAAAAATAAATCATTGGTTACGTACTGAAAATATTTATGGTAGATGGAAAGAACATCTAATGAGATACAGTTGTACCTGAAATTATTTCAACCCATCAATAAGTTAACTGTGTTGTCTTTGATATGATATTGCAGAGGCAGGCTTCTAGCAGTGTCAGAAGGTGTCTTGGGAAACCACACAGCCTAGATAATCTAACTGCACAGAGCTGAGTTTGAACTAGCAATACTAGCGATGGTGGGTTTAAGATTCCTTTGGGTATATTTTATAGACTACTATTTTGTGGGATTTTTTTACCCTTTCATTAATTATAAAAAATTGCTATTCAAGTTAATATTATTTTATAATATTCTATTTAGTACTAATTTCTACCAACCCTTTTACTTATGTCCATGCTTAAGTTACAATGCTTGTTCAAATCCTTTCTTCACTTATTATTATGTGTTTTCCTTTTTGTCCTATATTTTGTCTAGGTTTTGTTCTCTGGCTTAGGTAATATTAGACTATTATATTTTTAAAAAATAGCTTGGGTTTGTAATCATTGTACAAAACAGGTGAAGGTTAGTCAGATTCATCTCCTTAACTTCCTCATTCTTTTTAACTCTGAAATTATTTTGATGACACAAATGATGTTAACAATGACCACTTCTCACTTGCACATTGCATGTCTGTGCGTAGTTATCTTCCAGGGCTTCACTGAAAACAGGTGCCACATTGCATGTGGTGCTTGGTCAATATAATACAGTGATCACTGCAAGCAGCTGAGATGAGGTTAGAGGAAATCAAACTCCATTTGCCAATCTAAATTATGAGGAAAAAAAGCAAATAATATGTAGAAAAACTTCAAACCAAAATGTGGACATCACTGAAGGACTGACAGAGGCAAGTGGATAGAGACTGAGCGTGGCTTTCACAAGTAGAGGAGTATGAGAAAAGCACTGGTGTTTTCCACATGGATCTCTCTTCCAAGTCCAGCACAGATATCCTTTCATTAAATTCATTTTCATGTTAAAAAAAAAAAAACCTGTGATTGTTTCCTACAGCATAGAATACTTCAACAAAACAATAACTGTGTGGTGGTTAGTGTTGACTAACAACTTGAGTGGATTTGTGAGGCACTCCTCTGGGTGTGTCTTGGAGGATATTTCTGGTATATGTCAGATTAGGAAGACCCTGGCTTGATTAAGGATTTCATCCAGTTAGGAATTCAAAATCTGAATAGATTTTTTTGGAATTGGTAGAATTTCCATTCTGATTGGAGGAAGTAAGTATACTGAGGCAAGTCATTGTACTAGCAGTTTGTTGTGTTTCTTTATGTGCTTCCTGCTCAATATAATGTGAATGTATCTGCTGGGCCATACTCTCGCCACCATGACAGACTGATACTTCTGAAACCATGAAACAATAATAAATAGTTATTTCTTTAATTGTTTATGACAAATATTTTATCACATCAGCCATGAAAGTAACACTTTCTTACACCACATAATGAGTGTTAACATGTTATAATATTAAATTAGAAAGTCATAGAGTTGTAGATTTTATCAGGTAATAAAACACTAAAGTACAGAGAATAAAAGTTTTAAAACATAATAAATAAACTTCATATGACACAGCAAAGATTATGACATAAATGTATTCAAGTTATACAGTCTTTATTAAACATTTCAATTATTTTTATTGACTTCCACCACAATAAATATGAATATCCCCATGAGGAAACAGAGTATTTTTCCCAAGATTGTCACTAATATATAAAAAAAAAAACATGGAAATCTCTTTTATAGCAACTAAACTTCTAGATAAATCAATTAATGGTAAGCATGTTAATTAAGGAATGTTGAATAACATTGCATGATTGCATCCAATTCTTCCAAAATGAATCAAACATATAAGTGATTTTAGAAAGAACAATAATATCACATACCTCAAGAAAATAACCCTATGTTTTACATTTATTGTAATAAAAAATCTCATAGTGATTTGATTCGGCCTTGATTATGATAATGATGGGGATGGGGATGAAGACATGACTACTAGGTGAATTTCCACATGACTACTAGAGATCTTAAAATGTGTTTCCCAGACTCTTAATCTTTGCAAAGGGAGAGTCAACTTGGACCCCAAACTGTGTCTATAGTTCTCAAACTCAGGAACTGACAATATTTCCTCCCTCATCCATTTGAATCCTCACTGACGTCCACCTAGCCAGGACTTTGTGCTGCCTTGCCCTTAAATTCATCATGGATCAGCTTTCCAGTGCCTATGCCGACACACCGAGTCTCTGCTTGAACCCTGAACAGGTCTCTTGTGGATGTCTGTGTGGATCTTCTTACTGAGCTGCCTGTCTCCAGCTTTTAATGCCAGAGAAGGAAACACATAATTGTTGTCTTCACCATTGGGCAGAAATAGAAGTCTGAAATGGAATCTGATCTTTTCACACTCTGGTAAATGTGAATCAGTCCTTCCATGAGCCACCAACTTGCATTCTGCTCCCTCACTCCTCTCACTCTATCAGTTGGGAGGCTGTTGTGCAGTTACATGAACACACTACAGTCTCAGGAAAAGGTGGATTTGAACTGGCGTTCCCACCACTACTATTGTTCCCATCCCTATCTACAACTATAGTCGCTATTGCTACTATTATTTTGAAAGTACGAGAAAAGAAAATTAACACAGCTTTATTTTTTTACATAAAAAGTTCAGAAGTAAGAACTTTAGAGTTCCCATGGTAAACTAAGGTGTGCAGGATCCACACTCACTTTTTCTGGAAGTTCTGTGATTTAAAACAGGTCCATCCTGTCTAGTTGCTTCCTGCATGCTGTCAGACAGACCACTCTGTTCCAATATGCTTTTCCCACTGATGGACAAAAAAAACCTGAAATCATGAGCTAAAATAAACTCATTCCAGTGTGTTGTTACCAATGGGTATCTCATTTCAGAAATTAGGAAAGTGTCTAGCACACTTGCTATGGAAGAAGAAAAGAGTTTGGGGGACTATATTATGTAACTCAGCCAGGGCCAGGGATAGATTTCAAACTCAAATTTTATCTTAAATTCACCATTTTTCCTACTGTATCAGACTACCTTTTCACCAGTATTTTAAATGAGACCCCTGCGCCAGGCACTTGGGATATAAATGCACCATCTGTGTTCAAAAAGAACAAATCTATATGGATGAGACATAAAGACAGGGCTGGTTATTCACTGAGTTAGGGAAGTACAGAGACGTCAGAAGTGAGTGACTGTGTAAAGGTTGCCCATGATGATCTCCCTGCCTGGAAAGATCCCATCTGTCTACATAAATACTAATGTATTTGCCCAGCCAATTCCTGCTGAACTCTCAGCTCCAGCATCAGAAACATGATCCATCCTTTCTTGCCAGTTCTCTTTTGCCCTGCGCACACCCCATTACAGCTCTACCTCATGAATTATAGTTATTTTTAAACAGATGGTGTCTCCCAATAGATCAAGGTAGGAAAAAAAGTTTATCTCATTAGCATCTAAGTAAGAAACCTACACAGGGAATTTTTTTTTCAAATGTGAAAGAAGTTTTATAATATGAATTATGACATGTCAAGTTACTTGTGTATGTAAAGCAAAAAAAAAAACACGTTTATACTCCATTTAAATTAAATTTTGCCTTTGCTGTTGCTTACATACATACATTTCAAGCTTTGTTTTCCTTAAATTTTCTCTAAAAATGAAGTTTATCTCTTCTGTAGTTACCAGACTCCAAACAGGAATAAGATTGTGTTTGATGGCACAATTAAGCCATGTGTGTTTTTAATAAATTTAATATTCATAATTTATTTTTTATTTAATTTTTTATTGTGTGTGAACAATATATGTGTAAGAGAGCTTGTGCTTATGTGCCATGGTATGCATATGGGTGTTACAGGACACTTTGGTATAGTTAAAAACGTTTTTAAAACTTGAACTTTTCTGGACCATTAATGAGACATGCTTGCTCCTGGCAGTACTGATTTACTTCAAAGAGGAAAATGGGCATTGAAGACACTCTATATTGAGTTTATATTCTTCTTGGCAAAACTGGCCATTTGGGCAAGAAACTGCTCGTGCCTGGACTGGTTGAACATTATATTAACTAGATATACAGAACCCACAGGAAAATGACCACTGAATTTTGCCAAAACAAGGCGAAATGGTCCTTCAGTTTTCTGCTTCGCAGAGAAGACTGCCAGACATTCTATAAGACAAAGGGGAAAGGGGCTGAGAAACTCCAGGTCTATAGGCTGAAGAAGGATGCCCCAATGTTACAGAGGAACTTTGGATGACTGTCCAGGCAGCCAGCTGTCTCTGTCATTTTACATGTTTGGAAGTTGCTTACAATGTACTTCCTGTTTACTTAGGTAATATTATATCTTTCTGGGGTCTTTGATAGTATTGAAGACTAGATAGCTATAATTATACCTTTCTTTAGTCATGACAAAAGATAGATATAAAACTTTAGACACACAAAACAGGATAGATGGTAGAATATTTTCTAATTTCACCAAATATAAATAAACTAGATATTATAACTATAATTCTTGCTTGATAACTGCTTTGTTATATACAATTTTACTATGTTAAGATTAAAACCTTCCTTTTTAATTAGACAGAAAAGGGGAAATGCAATGGGATGTCCTTCTTATGCTGTAAATATATGCTGTTCCCATTGGTTAGTAAATAAAGCTGTTTGGGCCTATGGCAAGAAAGCTTACAGCCAGGCAGGAAATCCAACAAGAGGGACAGAAAGAAGAAGGGCAGAAACTGAGGAGATGCCAGCCCCCACCAAAGGAGCAGCAAGATGCCAACAGACTGGTAATGTCACAGCCATGTGGCAACTTACAGATTAATAGAAATTGGTTACATTTTAAGAGCTAGCTAGCAAAAAGCCTGCTTTAGGCCATACAATTGGTAATTAATATAAGTCTCTGAATGATTATTTTAGAAGCAGACAAGACTCTGTGGCCAGATGGGATTGGAGAAACCTTCTAGCTACAGAGTTATTCTGCTCTCTCCTTGTGGGTCCCAACATCTCACCATGCTCTCATGATTTCTTATAAGTTCAGTTATCACTGGGGCCTGAAGATGAACATATTCACTTAAATGCTTACATTTTCTTTTTAAAAGATACAACAGGGAGCACTTGTAAAGAGTAAATTTCAAATCATTATCCCCTGCCTCCATTCTCTGTGTGAATGTGCATGTGTGCATATACATGTTCTTATGCTTGTGTATATACACATGTACATATGTGCAAATGTGATTCACTATGAGCAGTTACTGGTACTTTGTAAACAGAAGAAAACAGCTTTGCAATTTGGATGGTCACATGCATTTCCTGTTGTTGTTATTAATGCTACCATCTTCTCAATATTGGGTCATTCTGAAAAAATATATTGAATTTGCCCATATTGCACTCAGTGTCTCCACATATTTTGATCCTTCAGAGGATAGCCAACTGCAAAGAGATCAGTTTTTGTATAAATAGAATTTATTTCTGAAGTTTTTCTCGTGTTTTGAGAAAATTTTTATGTATTATAATGTTTTATGCTTTTGCACATTATACAATGAAAACATTTACTTGAGTGTGTTAGGAAATCTCTCTCTCTCTCTCTCTCTCTCTCTCTCTCTCTCTCTCTCTCTCTCTCCATCTCTCTCATTTTCCCTCTCTTCTCTTTCTTCAATAGAATGATACATACATGAATGATTTGACATTTAAAATTAAATAATAAGTAATAAAATAACTTGAGAACAAAGTATTTATCTGACGGTGATTGTTTTTATATCAAACAAAGATTATTAACAAAATAGTTTTGTGTCTTTATGATCCTTCATTGGGCAGTAAGGTTGTTCTTTCTGTAGATGTAGATATTAATGCTCTGAGAGAGATAACTTGAATAGATCTCATGATTAAATTCAACTTTTTCAGACTGGAGCTCTATAGTTGCTCTGAAAGACACAACACCTAGACTCCCATTTGAAGCTGGTGCTCAGCTCTCCCTTTTGTTACCTCTGTTAGTTGTAGAAGATGCTTCCTCCACGTGGTGCTGGAGATTCCTTTCTGTTCTGTGTGCTCTCCAACACACTCCTTTCCTGAGTGTGTGCCATCTTACCTCACAGACAAGGAAACCCAGGCTGTGTTAATGCTGCTTTGTACAATGAATAACTGTGCCTTTTTATAAACAGTTATGAAGTTACTTGCTTTTGTTGTGTGAGAATTGTGGGCTTCCTCTTGACATGGGTTTGGAGAGTCCAGCATGTACATCACTTATCAATCATCATGACCTTCGCACTGTGTCTGGTCCAGGATATTTCTGCCCTGTAATAAGTCTGTGTGTCTTCAGAAAGTGTTTGCCTCATGCCAATTTACATTCTTGCAAAATATACCATTTGCAAAAAACTCTTCCCTATGTTGTGTTTCAAAGCTAGTTTTCTGATATCTGCAGATTACTTACCTGAGAGAAAGGACATAAAGGGGAAACTATCTGATATTTACACTTTGTAATGCCTAACCTAAAAATAGAAGTATTCTCCAAACCTGGTGCATTTCCATGAGCCTTCTGATGGCCATGATGACACCTTCTGTTACATGCACTGGTGACTTTTCCTGAGAATAGCTGATGAGATCAGCAAAATACACAACTGGGTGCAGGAAATGTACAATAATGCAAATACTGAGAAAAGCATTGATAGGGTGTTGGGGATTTAGCTCAGTGGTAGAGCACTTGCCTAGCAAGCACAAGGCCCTGGGTTCGGTCTTCAGCTTCGGGGAAAAAAAAGGGGGTTGATAGGCACTTGCTCATTATAATATTCTACTGCTTATTGCACCTTTGGATATAGTCCCCCAATTTAAGAAGGAAGGGACTAGAAGTACAGTATTGAGGAGGAAGTAAAAATGAGTGGGTGGGGCTATGTAAAGATTCTGCTTAGAAATATCCAAGCAGCCGTGCCCTCTAACTTGCCATAGTAACTGTAGGTGAATTTCTCCAGCTTTGCAAGGGCATCAGCTCAGCAAGTTTAACTGTTGAACACATTTATCCTTTAAGTCTGCAGCTGAGGTGCCCTGTGAGCTTTTATAGGTTTTTTACAACTCAATGTGTATAATATCCAAGTATTCCAAGTATATATGCATGCATGTGCATGCATCTGTATGTGCATGGTATTTAAGTATGTGGGAATATTTGTGTGTATGTATTTTGTGTTTATTTTTGTGTGTATGTATTTATGTCTCTATTTGTGTCTGTGTATGAGTACATACATATGTATTTCTAAGTATGTATATGTTTATGTGTGTATGTTTGTATGTATGTAAATGTATGTGTTTTATGTATGTGTATATGTATGTACTTCTTCCTATCAGTCTTATGTCAAATGTATTGTAAGAATGAATGTCATAGTTAAATGAAAACTTTCATATTGGACAAAGCTCCAACAGAGGCCCCCCTTTGATGCTCACCATCTTTCAAAAGCCTGAAGAAATCATATTTTAATAAATCTTGGAAGCCCAGAAACAAACCTTAATTTTATGTCTATATTGTTGATGTGGGTTTTCTTTTTCAGCTACAAGTTCTAACATCATAATGTCCTGAACAAACACTGATGGCAAGGTAGATATGGAATTTTAAGCTGCAATTAACTCTGTGAAAGTTCATATTAAATTAAGAAGATACAATATAAAGCTAGAACTATACTGAAATAGTAACCATCCTGTTCAGAAGAAATCTTTTTCATAAATCAGTGACTTAATATAAGTCCGGTCAACAAGAAACTTTGTTTTGAGACCAGTCTACAGCAGACTTTGAAATTTGATATCCCAGTGTGTGTGTGTGTGTGTGTGTGTGTGTGTGTGTGTTTAGTGGGGGTCTAATCAAATTTAACTTTAAGTGGCATTCTATTTGGAAATATCTTTTCCTGTTTATTTCTTTTAAATAAAATCATCACAGAAAAAAGTCAGCAAGAAAAGGAATAGTAGTCTAGAAAATGGCTAGTAACGGCCAGAAGGTCGTAGCCAATGTTACTAATGCACGGTCATAGTCAATGTTACTAATGCACGGTCATACAAGAGACACCAGGTACACAGCTAAGCAGCGCCCTACACTCCCCACATCTTCTCCCCTTCTTGGATTTGGGCTAGGTTGCATCTCTCTCCTTGTCCTAAGACAGGCTGTGTAAGAATCATCAAAAGTTAGCAGTGCACTCAGGTGCTCATCCCTAACTCAGACATCACTGGGAGGCCCAGGGGACATCAGTAAAGAGGAAGAGGAGAGCCCAGAAGAACCAAAGAACAAGCACAGTTATGATGAAATGCTGCCTTCCGGACAAACCCATTGTTGCAGCACAAACACACAGCAACTGTGGCCATCTGCACAAAACCAAAACTAAGTTCTTAACATCTTTCTATTTCATTCCTTTCCTTTTGATGTTTGGTTCTAAACATAACCAGAAGGCTTTTGATGCATGGCCAGCTACATCAGACCATCAGCATGTTAGTACTGATTCCCACCAAAGTTATACAAAGCCAAGAACCCAATGCTGTGCTCTAGGGCATCTTCAAAACAGTAATAATAATGACAAAAAATAATACCCTTTATGAAGACTGATCTCTCATTACAAATCTTACAATCACATATAGGAAAACTAAAAACATTTCACCCTCTAACATTACAGAATTTTGGAAAATTTTAATTCTAGGATAAATGTGGCTGAAAATATTAAAAGACAAGATAGCAGATAATGTACATTGATTCTTAATAGATATTAAAGAATATAAACAGGCCATATACTCTAAAAATAGCTTTAAAAAGTATAATTACTCAACTTGTTTAAAGAGGAGATGGGGCTGAGATTTATGGAAATTAATTTTCCCCAGATTACACAAGCATGAAATGGTAGACTTGGAATTGCTGCCTAAAGGGGTCCACTGCAAGGGCCCACACTTTCACCTGCTGTAATTTCCACAAAATGGGTTTACTATATAAATGAGTTGGATATTTATCTACCAAATATAATTTTATCAATTGCTTTTTGACAATCAAACTAAGAGGAAAAATATATGTAGCAAGTTTCTAATTACACATCTTCCCCAAAACTCCAGTCCTAAAAGCTTTGAAAATGAAAATATGTTGGGTTTTGTTGTTGTAGATGTTTATAGATATACAAAGTACACTTGGTTGTCATTAGCAAGTGATGATCCAGTATTTTTAGGACACGTAGGTTTGTTATAAGAGACCATGCCCTAATTCTGATATTTAAGGTTCCATTCCACTGTCTGTAATCATTGAATGTAACTTGGCATCAGCCAGCCTCATCATTTCTGATTTGTGCATAATCATCCCATGTGAATATGTCTGCCCTGAGGGCGAAAATTTCACCCCTTTTAAACTCCAACTATCATGTCTGCAACTTCTGTGTGGAGGTAACATTCAGTCCTATTACTATTACTGGTGCACAGGCTAGTCTAGCCTGTAAAAGAGTTCAAAACCCCAAACTATAATATTTCAGAATACGAAGCATGGTAAGCAACTGTCTATAGTTTAATATAACTTTCCTTTGGGTTTTTTGAACATCAGAAAAGCTTTATTTTCATAAAAATGTTTTCAGAAGGTTTAAAACCTAGGAATATGGTTATTTTTAAAAAGAAGGAAATATTTTTTATCCAACCTGCAGCTTCCTTTATAAGACAGCTGCTACATGCTTTTCTTAAAGCTAAAAGAAAGGAAAAATGATTAATTGATGGATTTTGAATTGTATGCTTATCTTAAGTGTTCATCTATTTTTAAGTTGTTTGGCTGTCCTCTAGAACATAAAAAAAAAATTACAATAAATGTATCTGCGTAGACCTTGAGCTCTAACTGTTTTATCATTTGTTAGTAGCAGTTATTTTTATTTTTATTTTTTTGCTATTTTAAAGTAAGAAATAAGTTACCTAGACTTAGAAAAAAAGGAATCACCACGGATGTCTGGACAAGCACATGTATCTTGAAAGTAATCTAATTATAACAAATGTGGCTGCTTTTTTGCTAAATGATCAAAAAAATTAGCTACATTATGCTAGTATTCACCTATTTGGTAAATGTACAAAGAGCATCTGATGTGGGATATCTACTTTTATAGGCACTTGAAATGCCTAAGCGAATCAAACGGGTCAAAATTTCTAACCCTCTAGAGCTTTTTTTTTTTTTTGGAGGAGAAAAATAGATATATATTTTTGGAGTAAGCAAATTACAGGACACTTAGTAAGATCATGAATGTTGAGTGGTGAAAGGAGACAGACAGATGAGAAACACAATAAGCAAGAAATAGGGAGCATGGCAGAAAGAAACTGGTAACCCTCAGTGGGAGGAGGGTGTCTGAAGAGAGACCTGGCCAGGTAAAGGAAATACTTATTCCCAGGGGAAGAAGAATCCAAGCAGGGTTCTTTTCTATATTTATACTTAAGTTATGCATTGCTCAAAGTTACTTCACCCAAAGAAATCTTTTCTTCATTCCCCTCTTTCAAAAGACGTAAAGTCAGGAATGTGGCACTGTACAGATTCTGATCTCCTTGACACCAGAAACAATGTCTTACTCAAATTTTCTCTCCTCAAAATATGGCCCAGTGCCTGACAGAGTAAATACCCACTGGAAGCCACAAAAAGAAGACAATGGAAAAGGCAAAAAGAAAAAAAATAAAAGAACCATAGAGATACAGACACAATAATTCTGATTCAAACCCAGGTGCTTTTTACTTATTCTTCTGAATACTGTCATATTATACATTACTGATGTGATAATTATATCATTCTATAAATCAAGTGTCTAAAAGTATCACAAAAACATTATCATTCAAATTAACTAGCCTCTTCTTCATTCTGTTTTCTACCTGTCAGATCAAGCTCAGTGCATGTTCCGTGTCCATCGAGTTGTATAGGGCAGTAGCTGTCTCTCCCCTTAGATTAGAGAATAGGACCCTTTCTGCCATTCCTGAGGAGTATGACCCTCTCCACCATAATTGAGGGAGCATGACCCTCTCTGCCATAGCTGCCTTTTCTCCAAAGACCTTTGCCTGTTTACTTTTTTGAGAATGGGTCTTACACTGTATCTCAGGTTGCCTTGAACTCACTATGTAGCCAGGCTGGCCTCAAATGTATGACAATCTTCCTGCCTCTGTCTCATACATGTTAGAATTATAGACATGATCCACCATGCCCAGTTTTCTTCATAGTTCTTATCAAAACCTGAAATTATCTCATCCTCATTTATTTCCACGTATATTAAATTGCCAATACTCACAAATAACATAGAAATATTAAGAGTGAATACATTCTTTTTCTTCCACATTAAATACTAAAGTTCTGTACACTAAGGATCTCAAACAAAATAGAAATACATCTAGAAGAATGAAACAAAAGGAGGAAAGAAAAAGTAGAGAGAGGAGAGAGATGAAGAAGAGACAAGAACAGGAAAATGGAAAGAGAAAGGAAGAAAAGAGAGAGAAAGAGGAAGGGAGGAAGGAAGGAAGAACTAAAGAAGAGTCTACAAATGTCAATAACTTGTGTCCTAGGAGATATATATTCTTTGGAGACTACGTTAAAATTTAACATTTTCAATAAAAATATAGTGTTCATCCCTCTCAAATAATTGAGATATGTTTCCTTAATGTTGTTAGTCTTGGCACACAATAATTTTTGTTCTTTATCAAGTTGAGGGATTTCACCTTAATTAAACAAAACAGTCTGTTGCTTCCCCTTTGAGTATCTGAATTGTTAGTAAGTAAAATAACAGTCACATAGCTACAGACATGACAAAACCATGATAAAGAGGAACATCTAATGGGCAGGTAGTATATACAGAGTGGACACTGGGACAAATAGATTGAGTATCTCAAGCAGGATGGCACCATAGTTCATCCTGACACTCAAAATGTCACAAACAACTAAAGTATTGTCTCTTCTGAGATTTTTCCATTCATATTTCAGACCATGGTTAGCTGCAGCTGACTAAACACAGACAAAGTAAAACTTCAGATGGAAGAAGTTTTAGAGTAAGATTTTAAAGTCATTTTTAATTTATGCATTTGGCAAAATGTCTAGTTCCATAGCAACAGATGGTAATGTGTAGTTCACAAAACACACACAATTATAGGATTTTCCTGGCTAATAAAGGTACAGAGAAGTTCACTCACTAAGCAGTGCTGAAAAAGTAAATTTATACAATCTATGAATTAACCTTTATCATAGGTCTGTATGCATAGGAAATGTTTTCTATGTGGCATATAGAAAATTCAATATTACCCATGATTCATGGCATCCATTGAGCTCTTGGAATATACTTGTTAAATGCAGCTACAAAAGCTAGTGACCATTAACCTATTTTGAAATTATTGAGATTTTCAATGAAGACATCATTAAAATGAAACATTATTCACTAAGAAGCTCTTATCTAGCCAAATTGTTTCATCCATATTTTTAATATGTATTAAAATATCTTTCAACATTAGCCATGCTTATGTTATCCATCACTGTCTTAGTTTATTTTCTTCTTGCAGGGGTCAAATATCCTGACAAAAGCAACGTAAGGAAGAATGGGTTTATGTATCTCACAATTTCATGTCACTGTCCACTATAGTGTAGAAATCATAATGGCAACAGTGTCAGAGAGTTAGCCACCTTGATTCCTCAGTTAAGAAGCAGAATGCAGTCTAGCTTTCTGCTTTCTGACACATCCAGGATCCCTGACTAGGAAACTGTGCCATCCATGATAAGTTGGTCTTACCACCTCAATTAATATAATCAAGAAAATACCCACAGGCATATCCAGAGACCTATATCCCAAGGGATTCTAATTTCTATCCTTCTGACAACATTATAACCACCATCACTTTTAAATGTCTTAGAAATTATCCATTTTGAAAACCAGAGATCTAGAAAGATGGGTTTGAGGACAGAATTTCACATATTTAGGGGAAAAATACAAATTAGAGAAACTGACAGATGTGTTCTTAAACAAAACATAGCATAACATACAGGGGTTTGTTTGTAGATAAACTCTGAACTCAGTTTCCTCTAGATTGAAGAGGTACATTATGGTCCAGTTTAAAATTTTTTAACTGGATGCTTTTCATAAAAGGCAGACAACTACTTAATAAAACATTCACAAATCTAAGTCATATGATACAAACAAATAAGAAAACCATGAGAAGGCAAGTAGGTATCTCTTTTCTGTGACTTCTGTGTCACAATTATTCAAGAAAGAAGTTCAACAAATAGAAATCAATTTGGAAGCAAAAACTATAAGCAAGGGAAATATTGTCTTAGATTTACACAGCAGTTCACTATCTCAGCTCAAGGCTGTAATGAAGAAATATGAGTTCTTGTTAACATGCACTTATGTGTTTATGCATGTGTATATACATATGCATGTTATCATTTATCACTTTAACATAGATACTAGTTAGCAACATAATAGGTTAACCATAACACATTTCTGAAGCATGCTAATATAAGAAATGGGCTGAGACATTAGCAAATTCAGTATGTGTGAATATATTACATAGAGTGGGGAAGAGGAGGAGGTTAGAGAATATTTCCTGAGTGCCTAGTGTGCATTATTCACTATGTGGGATGTTCTACAATGTTGCTTTCATATAATACCCTAAGCATGAAAATCAAGCTTACTGAAAAGGAGGCTTAGAAATGCAGCCTTCCCCCATCCCTGTGCCTGTTGCCTAGGATCCATGCACAACATTGCCCTACCCTCCATAGGGCCATGGCATTTAAACTTGTTTGCAGGAGACATTCAGGTATCAGGAATCCACCTCCTAAATGAAATGAATAAACTACATCATCAATGTTTACTGTGTTTTATTATATTGATAGAAGCATTAAGCAAGACCTGTTAATTAGTGTTTGGTCAGGTGTATAGTTTGTTAGTCTGATGTTTTGCCCTGGCATTTATGAGGACATTCAAACTGGTCAGCAGTTAAAATGAATCCTGCTCAGTTGACAGAAGTTAGCTCTTCAGGGATCAAAGGGTATAGCCTCTGCCTGCATAGAAAGACAGGGGGTAAGTCTTTATGTTTGTATGTATACCATCACATCACAAATTTCTAGGCAAATAGCAAGGCCTGCTTTCATCTAAAGAATCTTCCAGCATATTCAGAAGCTTTGCAATACCAGAAGTTTTTGGCTGAGGAAGGAAGAAAGATCAATGTGAGATCCAAGCCAGTAAAATATTCCCAGAAATGATGGTGCACCTTGGAGTTTGGATGTACGAGCCTTTTACCCATTCCTTAAATTTATTGTTAAAATCTTCAATCTCTAATCTCTTAACCCTTAACCCTGAACAGATCTATCAAGTGTTGGGGAAACTCCACGTAGAGTCTGAGAAGCAGCTAAAGGTCAGGTTATAATACAGGACTTGGGCAGAGAGAAAAGTAACTGTTGTCTTGTACCCCATTGACTAATTCTTGGAGAGCTCGGCTCCCATCACCCACAATGGAAATCTAAATCCCTGCATACACTTTGTTATTTCCATCTCAACATTTTAGTGTCTTTGGTCCTATTAACACTCAGATAGTGATGCTGATGGAAACATTTCTTTAGGGTTACTACCCTAGAACCCCCTTATTTCCCTCAGTCTTTCCCTCTTTCCTTGATTTATTTTTTCCTCCTTGGCTCAGGACACCTCCCATTACTATTTTATTGTCATCCCACCTCCTTATCTACAATCTCTTCCACTTTTCCTGAAAACCTCAAACCAGTCAGTCTGACTGATCAATCATTCAAGGGATGCTCAGGGAATTTAATCAAATGGACCAATGCTGGAAGGTGTCTATAAATCTATAGACTTCCAATATTGGCCTGCTCATATTTTTATGGATTCATAACCATCTCTCCTTCATCTCTCTCTCTGTTGTTTATTTGTGAATTAGTGTAGAAACCTGCCTTTATCAACTCATCATTGGAAGGGGACATTGCTTTCTGCCCCACGGGGAGAACACAGACTCATCCCATTAGCCAGTTTCTCCTTAGCATTTAACCATAACTAATCTACCTCTGATTTCCACTCCATGTCTTCCCTGCTCTATTCATTGGTCTTTACCCCAATAAGTGGCCCAAATCCAAAGGTCAATATCAGTTCCTCTAGCTCCTTCATTTTTCCTTTAGTTTGTAAGTGATATCCTGCAGCTTTCAAGTCTATGACTCCTTTTCTGTCTTTATAACTGACACTAACTTATGCTTAAAGACACAAACCTTTCATCTCTCATCCAGGACACCCTATAACTCTCTACTATGTTTTGCTGTTTGCACTGATTCATTCTAGATCATTCTCTACATGACAATAGGAATGACAGTTAAACTGAGACTTGATTATACCACTTTCTAGTGGCCTTGCTTTAGGTTTTGAATAAAATATGAATTTCTTATGATAGGTTACCAGGCCCTGTGAGATCAGTGTTCTGTCTACCCTTACCCTCACTCACAGTGAATCACCCCCACATTTTTGTTTGTTTGATTGTTTTCCTAGCTCTTCAAACTAACTGAAGTCTTTCCCACCAGCGACATCTGTGAAATTCTGCCTTTCCTTTCTGGTACGTGTTCTGTTGTTCTCTATAGTCACTGCTTAAACTTTCTGTGTGTTCATATCATACCTTAAATGTCCCATTTCTAGAAAGGTATTCTCCCTGGTCACTCGGGCTCATTATTCTTCTTCCATGAAAACTAAATCTAGGCCCAGTCTTTTTTATATGGTATCTCCATGTTTTATGATTGCATATGAAGCATCCCCCACAGTCTAATGTATCTGAATACTTGTTTCCAAGGTGGTGGCACTGTCTGGGGGAAACTGTGTTGAAGCTTCTCAACTGTGATCCAACTAGCAGAAGTGGGTCATGGGGTGAATGACAAATGTGAGATATACTTCTAGTTCTTGCCTGAGTTCTCTGATTCCTGATCTGCCAAGATGTAAATAGGCCATGCCTCAAGCCCCTGCCAGAGTGGACCAGCACTCAAGCCTCCCCCCACCATGATGAAATATACTTATTTAAATGAGAAAAATAATTTTTCTGCCCCTAACAATTCTTCCCTTTGTAGTTTCTGCCTCTCTCTACCATTTAGCCAACCTCTAAGCTGGAAAGTCTAGAACTATAGAACTGGTTCGCATCCCATCAGCCATCACATCTTATTAAGTATGACTCCTAAATACCTCTTCTCAGTGCTTTGATATTCAAATTTTCTCCATTTGGAGCCTCTTATTTTGAATCTTGTTTCAACTTTTTATTCTTCTAATTCTTAAAACTGTAGTCGATTTAGAAAAATCCTCCCTTCCATTTCATTAAACCCTTAACACCGCAGTAATGACCCATGAGAACCTCTGATTGGTCAGCACATAAGGTCCTTCATTATCTGCCTCCTGTTTATTTCATTTTGATCCCATTTTCTGGCCATTCTTCCTTAAGATCTTTTAATTCTGCCTAGGTTGCAAGACTAGATGCTTCCTGAACCACTATACTGATGACCTGTTGCCTGGTAAATGGTGAAATCATTTATCAGGGTTCAGTTTAAATGTTACCTTTTCCACAATATCCCCCTAAATTCTTGCCTTTCCTGTTCCTGGACATGCATTATTTACATCATACATACATATGTGTATGTGCATTTGTGTG